>NW_006788722.1:2112062-2174920 GCF_000442215.2 Lipotes vexillifer
CCCTCTCCCTCCTCCTCCTCCTCCTAATCCTTCTCCTTCTCCTTCTCCTTCTCCTTCTTCTTCTTCTTCCTTCTCTTTCTCTTCCTCTAGAGCATACTGCCTTGTACAGAATACACACATGAATGAATACCTTTCCATATTTTAAGGGACAGAAAGAATAGTATAGTAAATATCCCTTGAGTTATCTTTGATAAGATGGGATGCCTTTTTCTTTCCTCTTTTTCTTGTTTTTCTCTTTGGCCATTTTTGACTGAGCTAAAAGAGTTTATACCAGTTCAAAAAACCACCCAACCCAAGGTCAAAACTGGTCAGTCAAAACTGTGCGCTAGACTTCTCACAATTCACAGCAGGGCCTATTTGCACTATTTTTCTAACACGTATGATAGAGTTATCATTTCTACTTCTACACTCAGCTAATCCCCACTGGTTGAGACAGTGAATGCAACAGTGGCCCAGCGAGGTGAGGAATCATAGAGCAGAGTGAAGTTGATCGGCTGGCAGGAGACTGTCTAAGCTGGTCTTGTTAGTGGATGGCTCCAAACCAGCCGCCTCCACACGCAATGCACACACCTTGGGGTGCACATGAAGGACCACTCCATGGCAGGAAAAAAAAAAACAGGAGAATATTTCTCTTAATAGCTATTTTTTTCACTCCCTGAAAATTTCCACTTTATTTATATTTTATAACATATATAGCAGTATAATACTGTGAGTATATAATTTATTTTTTAAAATTCTATATTGGGGGTTCATGTTCTAAAACTGAGCCCTAGTGGCTATATCATCCAAAAAGAGTCTGGAGTCCACTATTGACCTAGAGGCCTAGGTGACCCAGGGCCAGGTTCTGCAGGTCGCCTGTGCCCTTGGTTCTGCTATCTTTTCCTTCTTTCCAATGACACTGATATCACTATTTACCATGTATTTCATGCCCAGTGTGCTGGGCACCATGGCCATGCCCGATAAGGCCTTCCCCTCAGCAGTCACAGCCACATTTAGTACAATTTCTCTTGAGTCATGTTTGAAGGTGGACTCTTTCTTTTCATTTTTTTTTCTCTTCCTTGATGCTTCCAGGTAGATCCTTGACCTACTTTTATTTCTTTTATACTCGACACATAATTGCTTTTGAAAAGCATGAAATCCTTTAAAGAAAAGGGTTTTTTAGTCACATGCAAATACTTTTAAAATTATATATCAAATATTGAATGCTTCTGCCCAGCTAAAACCATGACATTCTTAGCAAGCTGCAAACTTTCTTCTTTGCTCCTTGTGCTTATTTTATAATTCCTCTGAAACTCCCCACCCCTACGAGGGCCTAATCAATGTTCCATAACAAGCTGCTAAGAACAAGAGGCTTAGTGCACCTCACAATCTTGACAACAGGCCCTTTGTTAGAGAAAACAAACTAATAGAAAGAAATTAGACCTCTGATGAAATATCATTAAAATACTTCTTTAAATTAAAAAAAATTATAGAGGCAACCAGAGATTTACACTTCTAGTAATGAATTGAGCTGCCAACTAGCATTTCCTACCCCCCTCCCCACCTGTCAAAACAGAACTTGAGTTTGATTTCTGGTAAATTCACTGCCTGAGTAAATGTTTTTCTCAAAGAATCATCCACTATATTGTAAAGCTCCAGGTAGTAATTACAAGTGTGTGAGGATATATGTGGTGTATATGTCTGTGTTGTTTGTGGAGGGCAGGACATTTGCCTGAATTGACCATCATTTGCTTGGGTGGGGTGGAACCTGTCAGTTGAAACTCTTTACTGAATTTTCAAAATTATCATACTTTGCTCATTTCTGGCCATAACACAAGCATTTGAGTTAAAGAGTTATCTTTATTATGTATATGGAATTGCTATGAGCACAAAGGTGAATGAAATGGAGAACTAAAATGACAAATGAGAAAATAAAGGCAAATTTATAAAAGTTCAAGCACTAGCATGAGTCGTGCCAGTTAGTATCACCAGAACCCAATGTCACAGGCTCATTGCCAACTACCTTCAGTTTGCATATTAGAAGCATGGGTGCTAAGAGATAAATACTCTGGTAGAGAATCTCCTTTTATATCTCTTAAAATATGTCTCTTCTATACTCAGTTAAATTTGCAAATGATAAGGTTTGGATACATGTAAAACTGTTTCTCTTCTGGCACCCACACTCTCTGTACAGAGAAGCCTGGGTGGCAGCAATGGAAACCCCTGCTTTTCTCCAAGAACCCTTCCAGATATCAGTCACTGACCTTCCTAGAATGAGGACATAGCTCCCACCAGCTCAGGAACTTAGACTGGCATTCATTATTTTAGGATTCTCACTGCCTCTTCCATCTGTCCATCTGTCCATCCACCCGTCCATTCCTCCCTTCATTCAACAAGTACTTTTCCAGCACTGACTATGTTCCAGATAATTGTGTTAGGTACTGGGGCCTCTGTAGTATAACAAGACAGAGAAAGTCCTTACCCACCTAAAATCTCCCTGCCACCACTACTCATCACACTTACATACACACATGTACACACCGACTTACATTACAGATAGATTGATAAGTAATCTTGTTACTCTTAAAATTAATTAATTCCTGGTACAAGAACCTGAGCCCTGGGTCTTCACTGGACGAAAGTTTCCGTATTGCCGACTGTCAAAATGCACCTTTTCCTGCTTAGTTCTCAGTTCTTCCCTGGGCTGGGCCCCACCCTTCCATCTTCTCTGCTTGGCTTGTACAGCCTCCCTACCCATGTCAGGCCTCTTCTCTGGGGTCCTGTGTTCCATTAAACCAATCACACACACACGAGGGAGAAGTGTGAATTCTTTGAACCCAAGTTGCACTGTATTTTCAGACACTTCCATTTGTCATATACTTTCATGGGACTCAATTGTCCTTGGGGGAATGACTTCCCTTGAACAAATGTGTTTGTAACTATCTAAATTTCAGCTGAGCTGAGTGAGTATGATAGAAATGTACGGGCATGCTGAAACACAATATGTACATTTAATGGCCAAAATATTTTTCCTGAGCTTCCAGGCTCCTCTACCTGGGAATAATTTAAATACAAGGAAGAATCTGATTCCTCATTTACTGCACAGAGTCAATTCTCACCTGGCTAAAATTAGTTTTTAAATCACTGGGTTTTATGCTTCTGTAGTGCACTTGGTCCCCTGTGACCGCACCGTTACACTCACTCTTACTCCTGCTGATTATCTGTGATTATCCACCTGGTCAAGCTGTCAAGTGGTTGCCATTAAATGCCTTCAAATCTGAAGTAGTTAATTAGTTCTCTAGTCATTCCCTGGATCCTGAATTTTAAGCCTCGACTGTTTTATTTCCTTTTGTACAATTGGATCTGAGTTGCCCCCAAATGGATAAACTCATCCCCCAGGATGACTTGTGCCTCTCATTCAGGATTCTGATTTTATGACATGCCTAGACAAGTCCCAAATTAATTTCAAGGCAAGAGACTTCCTGTACTTACGGTGAGGATAGATTTTCCACTTCACACAGCACTCCAAGCTACTCTATCCTGCCAACATTCCAAAGTCAGCCAAACAGAGTGAACACCGTAGTTCTCTCACCTCTCTATTTTGGTTTAGTTTTTGGATGTTTTGCTAATCATACATTTCCTCAGAAGGTCAGGTGCAGAGCTCTGGAATAGAAACTTCCCCCAGAAAATTTTCTTATCCTCCCCAAATCACCCCTTCTAGCTTTGTGCTGGTTTCTAATGGAGCCACAACTTGTTTTTGCTGCTGAAAAGTATCAGACAAGAGTTATCACCATTGTTTTTAGAAACCATTTCCCCAATGCCAAGCACAGAGGGAACTCATTAGGGGAGCCCGTTATGGTAACTAACTCCTTAGTCTTATCTAAATTGATAAGACATGGATTCATGACCTTACTCATAGAAACATCAAGAAAGAAACATGACTTTAAGTATTGAATAAGCCATTGGAATTTTTCTTGGTTGAAGTAAAATTAACTTACAGAAGATAATAGTTAACTGCTGTTGAGAGTTTTATTATGTCTGGAATAACTACTCTAAGAGGTTTACATATATTAACTCATTTAATACTTAACCCTCTGAGCAGGTACTTTTATCACTCCTGCTCACAGATGAGGAGAGCGAAGCACAGAGAAGTTAATTTGCCTGAGGCCACGTATTGGGGGAGTACTGTGTACCTTGTACCCAGGCCTCCAGAAGACTGAACAGGATTGTAAAATGTTCATTTCTCATTTGTCTCAGTTTTAGTGTACCAACTACTAACACACAGGCCTCACTTTTGGCTATTAAAATTCTCAGAAAGGGGCTTCTCTGGTGGCACAGTGGTTAAGAATCCGCCTGCCAATGCAGGGGACACAGGTTCGAGCCCTGGTGCAGGAAGATCGCACATGCGGTGGAGCAACTAAGCCCGTGCGCCACAACTACTGAGCCTGCGCTCTAGAGCCTGCAAGCCGCAACTACTGAAGCCCACGCACCTAGAGCCTGTGCTCGGCAACAAGAGAAGCCACCGCAATGTGAAGCCCGTGCACCGCAACGAAGAGTAGCCCCTGCTCTCTGCAACTAGAGAAAGCCTGCGTGCAGCAATGAAGACCAAATGCAGCCAAAATTTAATTAATTAATTAATTAAAAAAAAAAACAGATTGACCATGTATTTTTTAAAAAAAATTATCAGAAACATGTAAGACTCTCTCACCATCTTTTCTGTTGTGGATAGATATTGATGAACATTTGGGAAAAGGAAATAGGGTATTCAGGATTTAAAAATAAAAACCCTCATTGCTCTGTGAATGACATTTCATTTGTCATTTTTGTAATTATTTTGCTGTCATCTAGGGACCCAAGTGAAAATTTTTAAATGTGTTGCTGCCATCCAGTGATCTAAATGAAAATAACATGCAAACTTGATTTTGTCTTCTTATTTGCATTTTAAGTCTTTAAGTGCTACCTTAGGGGTCATTAAAAAAAAATCATTAGGGGCTTCCCTGGTGGCGCAGTGGTTGGTAGTCCTCCTGCTGATGCAGGGGACACGGGTTCTCCTGCCGATGCAGGGGACACGGGTTCGTGCCCCGGTCTGGGAAGATCCCACATGCCGCGGACCGGCTGGGCCCGTGAGCCAGGGCCGCTGAGCCTGCGCGTCCGGAGCCCGTGCTCCGCAACGGGAGAGGCCACAGCAGTGAGAGGCCCAATCATTAAATCTTCATATACTAAACTTGAAATTTTTAGAATTTCTAAAAATATGACATTTGCAGTTTTTCTTACTTCTCACTTATTCTTTGTCTGCTAAAATAGTGTATTTTGCTCATGTCCACAGTTCCTTTTTAATATCAAATAAGAGGGTATTAGAGGAGAAACTAAAATCTCATTAATTTTATTTATACATGGTATCTGATGTGGTTTTGGACTATATGTATTTCTTTTAGAACAATTTTATTTGTGCCAATTCTTATTTAAGTAACTGACATACTAATTTTTCACATCTATCCAAGCTTGTTTATAGTTGATCAATTTCACCCATATTTATTTAATTATGTAAATGATTATAGTTAGACACCAAAATCTTCAGTTTTACATATTCTATGTAGAATACTTCCCATTCATCTACATAAGTATTCACTGATTGCACGTAAAGAATTTTGGATCAGTGGTTCTGAATAGTTATTTACCTCTTCATAAATATATTCTGTCTCCCCATTAAAGGGGTAGGAATTATATACACCCTCTCAAAATGTAGTAATGTCCTATATTCAGTAAATTCTTATTGATAATGCCCTATTCATAGACTTTTAAGGATATAATCATCTATATAACACACATCATTCAAATTAGTTTCTGCCCTTTGCTGAAGTTTTAAAATATCTGAAATGATTATATCTGAAGAACAAAAGTTGGCAGGTGTGGAAACATTTCACCACAGCAGCTCCTGGCCATGTCCCCTCTGTAGGCTGTGTATGCCTAAAATGTAATTGTTTGGAAGACTGTGCATGATCAGGAAAATTGTCCCCCCACTGAATAAGGACACAAGTGTGGTTTCAATATTCTAATGGACATTTATAATAATTCAGCACTTTGAGTTGCAGGGAGAAGTTGAGAGGAAGTTTTAAGTTGGGTGATAATTGTGATCATTGGCAATGACTTAGATGGGGGGCAGGGAATATATGTTCTACTGGAAGTCTACCACCTGCAGCTAAAGAGATCATTTTCCAAGGAGACCCAAACTGAATGAGGTGAGCAAAAAACAGTATTAGCTTTAATCCTGTGTTGTTAAAGAAGATGAGTATTTGTCCTGGGTTCATCTATGTTCATGAAATCAAATGTTTATTGAGTGCTTTTCAAGTGCCAGATACCATACTAGGCAAAAAGGGGGATGTTAGTGTACACGATTAATGTCTGTGCCCTAATGGAGCTCATGGTCTAGGGAGATACCTTCTCTTGATTAGACATTTTCCCTCAAAACCGTTCCAGCCTTGTCCAGCCTGTGTAAGCTTGTGTTAGCACCATTGTAGCTAGAATTAAGTCATATGTTCCTCCACCACATAAGAGTGTACATTTGGTACATTTTTACAGTGCTCCCAGCATTACCAAGTACCCTGAGAGAATCAGTTTGTGTATTACCACTAACTGATGAAAGCTCCACACCTCCTAATTTCAAGGAGTTTAATTAACACAACCAGTTTGCAATGACCAACCTGGTTTTACTTGACCCAAGTGGTAAACCATTAAATAACATTAGCCTCCTAGGACTCTGTCACATGACTTGACTTCCAGCATTGCAGGATTCTCCTGACCCAAGACCATTTTCATTCCTTAGGGTAATTCAATTATTGCCGCCATTTTTGAAAGTAAGTTAACATATTAGCCAGTGATGTGATAAAAGATTTATCAAAGCCATTAACTGCAAAATTAGACTTTATGTGTAAAGATATTTTTGAAGGTCTCAATGTATGGATTTTTGCAGTGTTAAACTGGTGTTACCTTGATGCACATTTAAAAAAAAAAAAAAAAGGACATAAAGGCTACAGTCTGACTTGATTCCATGCCCCTAAGTTAGCAACCATGGTACTGGTATGGACCCCAGAATCCTAAACCAACTTTGAGGCCTCTGGAAACTAGTCCACACTGTCAAATGTATGGCTACACATTCCTCTTCTGGTCTGCAATTTCCTTGGAAGGCCCCCAGTAATTGCTTCAGCTGCTCTACAAGGAATGTAGCTTCCAATCCAACTCAGAATTTTTCACTTCAGTTATAAAAACAAACTTACAATGTTCTCCCTCCTTAAAAAATACAACACTCAACTGTTTACATTCATGTCTTTATTAGTTTTGATGATCAGTACAACTGCTTTTACTTCAAGTGCAGGCATTCACTCCTGCATGTTCTAGGAATCATTAATCCCACACTCAAATTAGAAAGATATCAGAGGCAGTTTTTATTTTAATAAGCATGCAAAGATAAAAGTAGTAAAATGAAAAATAAATGGCCCTCCTTCAGGTAAAGAAAAATATTAGGATAAAGTCAACATCTTTATGAAGAAAGCATTCAAATAATGGGTCAATTTTTTTAAAAAACTCCTAGTCCGTGTATTTTACTTTCATTGATAATCAAAACCAGGCAATCTTCACAGAAATTTAAATGTTAATAAGTGATGGACCTCTTATTGGTTTTATTTAAAGGTTAAAACACATCATCATCTCAATTCTTGGTATCCACAGTCATTTTAATTTCTGGCTTATGCTGAATTGCTATACGATCTTCAGACACCTCTACCCCCACGTATATAATTACTCATTATTTCTTTAAGATGGATAACTCATAACATGAAAAGAGTAAACTGAAGTTCTGTGAAATTTAAGATGACACAAAAACGGTGCCCAACAGCCATTTTTCTCTACCTTTCCTCTTCCAACTCTGTTTCTTCTTCTTTGAAACCTTACTAGAAGTGTTGTTTTTACAGGAAAGGTGATTATTAAAAAGGCCAAATGCTTTCATATTAGATCTTGTCAATAGTTAATTCCGGTTTCTTGATGATCACATCTCTCATCTTCATTGCTTGGTATGGAAAAGTGAAATATACTTGGAGTAAGAAGCACCAAAAGGAGACAAGGAAACAAGCTCTGCAGTGTCAGTTTCCTTTCCTGAAGAGGGCAAGCTCCAGCAGCCTCATTTGAAGGAGGCCTTCACTACCCTGCCTTTGACAGGCTGTGGAGGGCGCCAGTTCCTCACCAGGGGCACCGGGGGCTCATTTTCCGCGCTGGAGTAGAGGCTCCGCAGCTTGGCCATCTGCAAGGGGCGAGGGAAGGCTGTCAGCGTGACATTCGGACCAAGTGGACACATTAAGCATGTGACAAAGAGTTAGAAATCGCCAGCTTTCTAAACAAGCAAACTACAAAACTTGTCTCCAATGTCCAGTGAGAGTTATTTGGTTCTGAGTAACAAAAACCTTTTTTTTTTTTTTTTTTTAATTTGTAAAAACACTTTTCTTCCTTTTATACAGAATCACCATACCCTCGGTCAAAACCTTTTCCTCCTGAATTCTGAAACAATTATTTTAATTTGACAGATCAGTATGAAATCTATCCCTTATGTAGGAGTGGAAGACAGTGCAAGCAATAAGCTCAACTGGCCCTTCATTGCATAAGTTAATGAAGTCAATTTACATGAACACTTAGAAGGGAGGCCTGAGGAAAGAGGTCCAAGGTATTGAAAGCAGACAGACTGGAGCTGCAATCTCAGATCCTGCCCTTGGCTGTGTGACATGAGCAAACTGCTTAACCTATATGAGCCTCAGCCTACTTAGCTGTAAAACTGGGGAACCAGTATACACCTCACAGGGATGTTCAATCCCTTCCACCAGCATATTCTCCCCAAGCCTGTATTTACCATTCCATCTCCTAAACAGCGCTCAGTATTTGGGAGTTCTCCAAATTAGCAAAGTCTAACTCATATGGATCTGTACCCTTCAGTGTTTCTAGAGCACAAACTTGGGCATTGTTCAGCATCACCACCAACCTTTAAATGTTTTTGCATTTAGCCTGGTACCCTTTGAAAGTTGAGTTTTAGAAAGTTAAACAGGCTGATCGTAATTAACCGGGGCAAACTATGAAGTCTCCAGTCGCAGAGCTGTTTGGTAAGCATCTACAGCTTCATGTTTTCAGTTTAGCCTCTGTATCTCACAGAGCCCGCCGGCGACTGTAAGCGTGCTCTCAAAGCCGGCCCGCGGCCGCCGCTCACCTGTCCGGGGCTCACGGTGACCGGCTCCTTCAGCAGAAGCCACACGATGCACTCCTCGCAGGGCGGCGTGGTGAAGGAGCCGTGGTAGGTCCAGTAGTCTCGGCAGGCGGGGAACAGGCAGGACGGGTCGAAGTTCGGGAAGGGCGCCTCCTTGCCCTGGGAGACAGCGGGACCCAGCGCGGTGAGCGGGCGCATGCGCATCGCCTGCTGCAGCGTCTCACCGTTTGGGGAGAATGGATTTCAAATGCAACAGAGAAAACGGAGCTTGTGAACAAGTATGTGCCTTTCAGAAACAAAGGGCAGATGGGGGAGGCCGGTTTGCATGGTATGACTTTGCCACAGTCAATTTTATTCCTTATTCACTCTAGGTAGCACTATAAATCTATCATTTCTCAAGAAAAAGGACAAACTCATTCTAAACTGTAACAGAAATATTTCATACAAGTTAATGCTGTGGTTCTCGACGATACAAAACAGGCTTGCATTTTTATTGAGTATCATACTCAGAATACTTCTCTGGTGGTAAAACTATAAAGCGTTTGATTAGAAGAGAAAGAATTAAAGTGAGTCTGCTAAGTAGAAGAATCTACTGTTAAGATTTAAAATATACAGGTGCCACCCAGGAGAGAAAGGGAAACACTAGGACCCAAACATTTAGTACCTCTGCATATGTGTGTGTGTGTGTGTGTGTGTGTGTGTGTGTGTGTGTTGGGAAGGGGAACACCACTTAACTTCTCTCTCAAACACTTCGTTAAAAATGTAGTTATCTGACAGGTTGACTATGAAGATTAAATAAACTTATGTATGTGAAACTGCTCTAAAAACTATAAACCATAAAAATATACATACAAATATAATAGCATTTGCTTTCATATGTATGCTTAGCATATTCATCAAACTTACTAACAAATTTTAGGTGACAGAAATACACTTGAAAATGTAAAAAGAAAAAATTGACATACCCTGCTTTTATGTTCTGGGAGAGAAAATGATTTTTTTTACCTTCGTCTTAATTTTGTCCAGCGCATCAAGTAGCAGCTGGAACTCAGGTTTCTCATGTCCTATCTGTAAAAAAAAGAAAAAAGAAAAAGAAAACCAACAAGTATATTTTTCTCTTCTCCATAATTTAGGATTGTCTTAAAAACTAATTTTAATCCATCCATCTACCACTAGTGTTTATAAATCTGTCAGAATATCTTGTACTAAGCAAAAACATAAGTTTATTCCCCCCCCCAAGATTTTAGAGTATATATTTTCTGAACTAAACTTGGACTCCAGGCCTCTGAAGTACAAAACCACAAATTACATGTTGATTTACATCTATGTCCTTGACCTTCTCTGTGAAGTCAGTCTACTTTTCTTTTTAATAGAATTAGAGCTAGGATGGACTCAATGTATCTAAAACTAAACTCGTCTTTCTGCTCAGACCCACTCCACTTCCTGTAGTACTGTGTTCAAGCGCTGAAAATGACCCAATGAATTCAGAACATAAAACAAATTAGGTCATTCAAAAAGAAAGAAGCTAGATTTTCACCTCTGGCTTAAAATCTAGATTATGTTAGCACTAAATTCATGTGTTAATGACACTAAGTCCTCTCTAAACCAAGGCTGGCTCAACAACACACACATTCCATGTGCTATCTTAGCCTGGGATCATGTGAGTGGTGGCCACCCTAAGCCGAGTGGATATCCAGCCAGGGACTCAGCATCACAGACGTTCCCAACATTGGCTTTTCTGGTTTCCACTGCAATTGACAGTGGAGTACCAGGAAAGGGTAATGAACAATGCTGCCCTTGCCCTCACTGCCACTGAAATAAGCTCCTTCAAAGGCTCCATCTCCACTGCCCCTACACACACACCACACACATACACACACGCACACACACACACACACATACATCCTGCATCTTGAGAAAATTTAGAAGTGCTAGGGGTACTGAAGAATGGCAAAAGTTACTCTTGTAAGGGAGAGCAAAAATTTTTGATCTGATCTTAACAGAAATATCTTGACTAGTTGAATGAATACTGAAATTCATTCCTCTCTCCCCTTTAAGTAAAAGGAGGGAGTAAAACTTAAGCATTGATAAGGAGCTAAACTTTGAAAAAAATATATGGTCAATTTTTACCTTACCTTCAGAAAAATGCCAACCACAGCTACTCCATCAGGTTGCTTCAGAGCACTTCCAAAACTGTTATACTTTGAATTCCAGTGAACCAAATGAAGCTGAAACCATAGAACAGAGGTTATGAGGTAAATTCCCAAAATAAGGAAATAAGTATAAAATTATTCACAATAAACCCAATAATTATACAGTCTAAGGTTGCTGAACACTCTCACAGAAGTTGACAGAATTCTAAAAATTAACATGCAATATTTTGGTAAGACTTTTGATGGTTCAAATTAAAAGTTATGATAGGTAGAATCAGTGAAAACTGAACTTTCGTTAAACCAATTCAAAATATTATTTTAGTTGTGTATAACATTAGTCCTTTTTCTGACCAAATCAAACAGTGAAACACAGAGTTATAAACAGGAATCTGCTAGCATTCTAAAGTCACAATTAACTGGGAAGTAGGAGAGAAAAAATAAGGGGACAAATTCTTACGTGTCTTCATGCCTCTCTCCTTTCAGCAACAAATGGTCTAGAACCGGGTGGTAACCTTACCTTAATAATGTTAAGGTGATAACATAGACACTAGTTAAATTAGTCAAAATTTTCACATTGCATTATATAGAATGGCAAGAGAATACAATAGTTCATGGCAATTTAGAAGTATTTTATTCAAGACCAAAAGTGTGAGATAATCCCACATGTAAAGACCAAACTGCAAGCCTTGCCCACATTTGTAAGGAATATACTAAACTTTCCCCATTTGTGGGGGAAGATATCTGGAAGGCATTCTCAATTAATTTATCCTGTCACTGGCTGTCTAGATGGGCTGTAGAGAAATGATCACAGGGAAGTACTTCGGGTCTCCTATAGTTTAGTTTAACTGTTTAGTCAAATTTAGTTAGGCTGCCTAATGATGCTGCCTAAATGAGTGTCCACAAGTGGCTCCAAGGTTTCTGTCTCAGCTCCTATGGTTGACCAGAGTCTGCCTATGGAAGAGTTTGGCAGTGCAAATGGAATTATCCTCACCTCCAGGGCATTTGTCACCCCTTATAGGCTTGACTTTATACAGAGAACATGCAGGAGGCTTGTCTTATTTCCTTGTAATTTGATGCCTTCCTTTAATGGGTTAACTGGAACAGAGAGTAGTATTTGTTCATATTAAATTGTGTGTATCTATATCTAGCTATCTCTGTATAAGTACATATGTACATATAAAAACATACACACACATATGCACACCCTTCATTAAGAGACTAGAGCATGAGCTTTAGCCAGAATTACTAAGTGCTATTTTTAAAGCACCACAGTCTTGTAAAAGAGGCAGCTTAGAGCACTGGGCAGGATGATGAACTATGAAGCCAATCGGCATAAGGTAGAGCACAGGTCTAGCACTCATGCGCTGTGTGACTTTGTCATGTAACCTTCCTGTGCCTCAGTTTCCTTGTCTGTAGCCCATCTCATAGTGTGCTGAGAGGATCAAATGAGTTAGTACTTGTAGGCACTTAATAAGTATTAGCTACCATTATCTTTTCAGTTCCAGTCAGGTCCCTGGCTTTTTAAACATTATTATTATTAAGCTGCTATCCAATTTCTAAATACAACCTTGAAATTCTTCATGCATGACACTAACTCACGTACATTCTCTTAACTGTCTAACCTAGAATGTTTGGCAGCTTCAGTTTATGCTAAACTATTGCAGCTCTTTTCATAACTACAGGCTTGAAGCAAACGCATAGGATGCTATTCTGTCATTATCATTCAGTTTTCAGTTTTCACTGGGTGAGATCCAGAGTGGGTAACGGCAATTCCTCCTACCTCCGCTGCGTACTTGACTCCATCCACGCTGTGCTCAGAGCCGTGATCATCCGAGGAGCCCCAGTGAAGATGAAACTGGCGAAGCCGGTAGGGTGCAGTGAGAGGACCACCTCTCAGCACTGTGATTCAGAGAAGCTAGGTCAGCAGTGAACTCACACTTCTTTTACAGAGCCCTGCTTTAAACAGCCCTTATAGCCTAAGCTTTATGGGCTGGGCTGATGGTGCCATTCCCAAGCACACTGGTCTCTTTCTCACAAAGTTAAGTCTTGGGATATATCAAAATAAATGCTTTCTCTTCTCTGTTCTTCTGATTTTGTTTGCTTGTTTTATTATTTTTTAAATGTCAATTTAACATGTATGAAAATAAAATTAAAACAGGAGATGGGCAATGAAAAGAAGCAAAGCACAGGTCTGTTGTGTGGTGCATTGGAGAGAACAGGATAGCTGAGAGCCAGGCAGACTTAGGTTCCAATCCCAGCCCCACCCCTTGCTAGTTGTGTGATCTCAGGCAAATTGCTAAACTCCTCTGAACCCGTTTCTGCATCTCTCTGAAGGTGATAATAATACTGACCTTTCAGAGCTGCTGTGAGGATTAAATGAGATTAAGGGCTTTAAACTGCTCATCACAGTGCCCAGCACAGTCATCACTGAACAAATGTGAATTCCTTCTCCATGTCTTGCCTCACTACACTTTTCTTCAGTACTACAGGCAAGAGCTCTCATCCATGTCTAATTCAGGCTGTGTTTACTCAAATGAGATGAAATGGAAAATTCAGAAGTTTCCCAGGGAATCAATCAATGTGGACCCCTAAACAAGATGATTCTCCATAGCATGAATGTGTGTTTGCTGTCCAAATACCTCAACCTGGCACTTAACTTGGTTTCACTTCATTCAGCCTGGGGAGTGATTTAGAAGTTAAATATTTTCTAAAGGATATTGGAAACTATACAGAAACCCTAAAATCAAAATTTAGCAACATAAGCTAGATCAAAATAGAATTCAGAGCGAGTGTAGCTATTCTAGAAAAGATTGACCAACTGTTCGTGCTGAAATGGCACACTGAAAGCCATAGTATAGGTCTAAAACAATAGAACAAGGCTTGTATAAGCTTGGTCATGTAAGAATGTGTGGTTTGATTAACTGCATTTTTTCTATCCAACCACTAGGAACAGTTATTATTTGGTCATATGAGTCCAATTTATTAGGATAAATTATATGAAATTGTCAATGGTCAATCATTTTTGCTTACAAAAAGTCATTTTCATGTGATCCAACCTAACAGATACTGTTTAATTTTGTTACTAATCCTTCAGAATGGAACTTGATTTAAATGGAGAAGAGAAAAAAAGTAGCAGATACCAATGAGATTATTGTTTAAGAAAATATATTTTTCTGATATTCCTTACCTGGAACCTGCTAGTAGGTAGAAATTATAACTATTACTCTTTAGCTACAACATCATTGAGAATATTCATTCCTATACATCAGTAAGGATAATTTTAATTTTTTTACAAATGTGGTTATAGGAAAATGTATTACTGTATATTAAGCAGCAAAATGCTAAAGGTAGATTCTTACTTCATTCACAGTGAAATAAAGCATTTCTAATTAGCCTTCTTTTATTTCATTGATTTGCTTAATAGTGTAGGTGAAATAAAGAGATTTTTTTTTTTAAACATGAGATTTTTCATTTTCACACAAATACAAATCACAACTCAAGGAGAAATTGTCAGATTCTTCAAAAACACTCACCAAAATGATTAGTCAGATGAACCCCACTGAAGCATTGAAGGCAAGTCTTCTTGATTCATACAGTGGGTCTACTCTCTCCCCTGGATTGGCCCCTACCCACACAGCAGAGGAAGAGAGTACCTACTTGGTTTCTTTGCTATGTTCCTTGCTCTGTAGAATGGAATCTGTGCCACTTTGGGGACTGGGAGTCTTGCTCTCCAGGCCTTGGTTAGGAAGCAGAAAACCCCTCAGGTGTAGACCATCAGAGCCTGAAGAACACTCATTTGGACTCATTACCATCACCTCCCCATCAAACTTAATTTCAGGAATGCATTGCCAACTTTTAGCTTGGGCATGGAGCCATTTTGTAGCAGCCTGGGTGACCAGCATTAGAGAGTGAGACATTCCTCTTCTGTGTATAAATATAATTCTTCAAGACTAGAGCAAAGTCAAATGTCATCTCTTTTTTCAGAGAAGAAGTGCCCCCCACTTCCCACCAATTCTGTTGCTGTGTCATAAATCACAATTTGCCAATATGGACGTTGAAAATGGTCACATGTCTCTACCTAAGTGTGATACTTACTTGACCTGTCATAAGTATCATCAAACACAACCCTGCAGGTCTTCCCATTGTTCAGGATGGTCTTGGCAGAGCCGGGGTCATAAGATGCTGACCATGGCTTCAGGGAAGGGTCGTGCTTGATGTCTTTAGTGTGCAATTCAATGGGCGACTGGTTGTCTCCCTTGGCAATCGGGTAAAGTTCATGCCAGTGGTCAGGACCTGGGAAATCAAATTGAGGGGATTTATTTATTTGGTGGCGCAATCCAAGCCCTCTTTCTAAGTGACTAAACCAGCAAAATACACAGAAGCTACCCGGTGATTATGAAAAGGTCTTGTATATCAGATTGGGCAATACAAGGCTTAGTGTTTAAGACCTGTTCATAGTTTTGTTAATAGTGTACCTGGAGACTGTATTTAACTCCGTGTATTTCCTCAAATTTTCCGTGTATTTGCTCAAATATAGCCTCAAAGCCTTATTTTTTAAGTGGACTTCATCACATGTTTTACCAATGCCATCTTCTGTCATAGAGCTGGAATAAAATAACACTGACCCTAAGTAGATTTCAGAGCATATCCATATTCCTTTTCCCATGGGTAGGCAAGAGCTGCAGGCAGAGCAGCTTAGACCAATACCAGGCTCAGAGAGGTTAAGTGCTTGCCCAGTATCATGGAGAAGGGGACAGTGAGAACTGGCCCTCGGTGGTCTGACTTCTCCGTCAGAGGCACTGTGATCTGGGCTAGTTACCGAACCTCTCTGCGCTTGAGTTTCCTCCAATGGGAGTAATAACAGCTCCACACCGCGGAGAACTAAATCAGATATAAAGTAAAAGGGTCAGCAGTGTTTGGCACTCGGGAAGTGCTCGGTAAATGTTAGTTTCCATCGACTCCACCGCACTTGCTGGAGTTGCGCACTTTCTGAGCAGCACCATCCCGGACTGACCGGGAGCCGCTGCCCACACTCACCGTTGTGGTCGGCGTAGCCCCACTCCTTGGCCATGGTCGTTTTCTTGGGCACTGGACGGCTGCTGCCTTCTCTCCTCCGCCGTGCACAGTCCCCGCGAGCCCTCACCTTTTATATAGGTCCCCCCACACTTGCATGGCCTTATTAGGTCAGCGACGGTGTGGTGGGGGGCTAAACAGGATTGGGGTGGTATTTGGGAGGCGGAGTGGGGAAGCCAATGAATTCCAAGAGCTGGACAGCTGTCGGGGTGGGGGGAGATGGGCGGAGGGCATCCTTCCCCTTCCTCCCCTCCCCCTCTCCTCCCCTCCCCTTCCCTCTCCCTGGAAGCGCTTCTCCTGGCCCTTCTATTCCTCCCTCCCGGCTCCTAAAGCTGCACGGCTCTCTAACCCCGCGCGCCAATGTGCAGAAATGCCGGCGACTTTCGCCTCCTCCTCTCCTCCCTCCCTCCCTCCTCCAAGCATTTTTTTTTTTTTGGTAAGGGGGGATGGGGCGTGGTAGTTGTGCTTAGCCTCCAACTAAAATCTGCACCCCGCCTCTTGCAGCCTCTCTTAGAAGTTGCTTTTAGCGCAGGCTGCCGGTCTGGCTGCGGTCTCCAGATGCTTCTGCGGGTTTATTTCGCTCCAGCGATCCGGTTTCGGTGGCTGGAAAGAACACGTTTGTTTGCCTGACCCATGTTTGACTCCCTTGCAGGCAACTTGTAATATCCTAGCAGCAAAAGATGGGAAGAAAGAGGCCGGAGGGCAGGTTCTCTAACTCTGTTATTCTTGAGAGATAGACGATGCCAGATCCCTGGAACCACACCAGACAGCATTTCTTAACCTCGTGGGTCCCTTTGGTCCTCAGGACTCCGAGGGCTGGGTCTCGGGAATCGGGGAGAGATCTGGATGCAGGTTACCGCAGAGCAGGAGCCTGATTTACCGACTGCTTGAGCTGTAAGTCTGCTCACGAAAAGTCGATAACCTCCTGGGTTGTTGGAAGGCCACGAACATAAAGTGAGCCATATTGTGTAAAACGTATGACCTCATTTTCCAAGACATAATGAAAGACTGGAAGAAAAGAGAGAGGAAAAGTTTTCCAGAATTGCTTTGTATTTTTTTTCTCCCCCTCCCAAGTTGTTTTATAGTGCGATAACCCACACAAAAGGAGAATAGAACTGGAATATCCAGTGTGCACATGTCGAAGATATATTCTTAAATGTCTGGTTGTAGTTCACACTGAAGAACCAGTGTAGTAGGTATTTACAGTTTTAAGAGTATATAAAATTTTTTCTTTGTTCCAGGTCAGTATTAATTTTATTTCTAAAAAAGACAGCAAGAAGAGATAAGCCTAATTCCAGTGCTGTCTTGAACAAGGTTGTAATATACATTTTCTTAATTACTTTGACTTTTATTGATGTTAGGTTTTTGCATTTGGGGATTACAAAACTTGAAAAGGAAATCTCTCATCATGGTAAAGATAGCTCATCCCCAAGGCATGTGGAATGACTAACCACACTCATAAACTGGACGCCAGGGGAGTCACTCCCCAGCGTATTTTTGTGACCAGGGATTATTTGATCCACACAATAGCGATGTGGAATCAAGAACTGAGATGGTTTGGAAAATCCAAGCAAACAGCAATGCAAATACCTTTAGACTCTGAGCTCAAATATGTCAGTGTTGGATTAGAAAGGCTACTGAGTTGGCATATCTGGGCCATTTTTCTGCTTCACTGTGATAGTGTGCTGCTGTAGTTTGTGGTTAATAGAGGTTATATTCTGCATAATTATTTGTATTAGTAAACTACAATCCTGTGCCAATTCACGAAATTGTTTCCATCCCTCTTTTTCTGCTATATGTGTTTAGAAGATTGGTGACTAAATTTCATGTTATTTGATACAGTAATGATACAGATAAAGTTTTTTATTAAAGGCTTTATACCAAGCAAGGCCAACAATCCAGGAATTCATCATATTGTTACTAGTTATGCATAGAGTTTTAAAATGGGTTGCCATTAATTAAAATTTTAAAAAGACTGCAACATAATAAATTAAACACTTGCACAGTAGCACATAATTCCGCATAAACACTAGTTAGAATTTGCAAAGTGAAATGTTTAATAGGTTTGGGCTTGTGATCTTGAAAACTAATGTTGGTTTTTTCATTGTACTTTCTTGCGAGAGTTAATCAAAATTGGAATTTCAAGACAGTTTATATCATGTCATTTTAGACCATAATATATTTTGCAGAAACCCCAAATTAATCATCTGCATCTTAATTTATCTTCTCCAGCATGTTTGTCTATAAATTTCAAAATTCCCTGTCAACAGAGAAAAGAGAAAAATCTAAATTGTGTCCAAGACACTGAGATTTCTGGAGTTGGCTTAAAAAAAGAAAACTGTTAGGTATACACTGAGAAAAAATAATGCCAGAAAAAGAGCTACAAATTATCCCTTAGCATGTACATAGTATTTCTCTTAGTACTATTATTGGAAAGTTGATGTATTGGGCAATTTGTAAGATTTATCCCCCAAAATGAGTGTGTTCATACAGAGAAAGGACGAGAGAGAGAGAGAGAGAGAGAGAGAGAGAGAGAGAGAGAAACAGAGTAATCAAGGGAGATAATTTGGATAAATAAAATTATTGGGAGGAGGGAGTGTCTGAATGTAGAAGTTTCAGGTGGTATGTTAAAATTATAAACTCAAAAGATCTAAGTTGATAAAATTTAAACATATTTTTACTCTCGATTTGGCATTTTATTTTGCAAGATGCTAGGTAATATAACCAAGTCAAATCTTCTGCAAGTTGTTACGTTTCGTGTTTCTAGTGCATCAGAAACAAACAAAAGAAGTGAGAAATTGATTATTTATTCACCTCTGCGATCAAAGCATAAATTAGGATTTGAAGTAATTACATAATTGTGCTTAAATATCTTATATGTTATAGGGATATGTATTTTCTACCACATTTTTATTTTCAGAGAACAAATTCTGGGATGCAAATGTAAATATGGCTAATAAAAAAAATCAAAAAAAATAATTTTTGGCCTTCAGTTTATCTCTTTTTTAATTTATTTTTTATTGAGGTAACATTGGTTTATAACATTATGTAAGTTTCATGTGTACATCCTTACATTTCTAATTCTTTTTAAAAATTGAAGTATAGTTGATTTACAATATTATATTAATTTCAGGTGTACAACTCAATATTTTCAGGTGTGTAATATTTTTATAGGTTATACTCCATTTAAAATCATTATAAAATATCAGCTATATTCCCTCTGTTGTACAATATATCCTTGTAGCTTATTTATTTTAGACATAGTAGTTTATACCTCTTAATGCCCTATCCCTATCTTGCTCCTCACCCATTCCTTTTCCCCAATGGTAACCACTAGTTTGATCTCTATATCTGTGACTCTGTTTCTGTTTTGTAAATTTGTTCGTTTCTTTTATTTTTTAGAGTTCACATATAAGTGATAACACACAGTGTTTGTCTTTGTCTGATTTATTTTACTAAGCATAATACCCTTCAGGTCCATCCATGTTGTTGCAGATGGCAGAATTTCATTATTTTTTATGGCTGAACAGCATTCCATTGTGTGTGTGTGTGTGTGTGTGTGTGTGTGTGTATGTGACACATCTTCTTTATCCATTCATCTGTTGATGGACACTTAGGTTGCTTTCATATCTTGGCTATTGTAAGTAATGCTGCTATGAATATTGGGGTGCATGCATCTTTTCAAAGTAATGTTTTAATTTTCCTCTTATATATACCCAGGAGTGGAATTGCTGGATCATATGGTAGTTCTATTTTTAGTTTTTTGAGGAAATTCCATACTGTTTCCCACAGTGGCTGCACCAGTTTACATTCCCACCAGCAGTGTACTTGGGTTTGCTCTTCTCCATATCCTTGCCAACATTTGTTATTTGTACTTTTTGATGCTAGCCATTCTGACAGGAGTGAAGTGATATCTTCTTATGATTTTGATTTCCATTTCTCTGATGATTAGTAATGTTGAGCACCTTTTTGTGTTCCTGCTACCCATCTATATATCTTCTTTGGAAAAATTCAGTTCTTCTGCCCATTTTTTAATCAGGTTGTTTGGTTTTTTGATATTGAGTTGTATGATCTGTTCATGTATTTTGGATATTAACCCTTTATTGGACATGTCATTTGCAAGTATTTTCTCCCATTCAGTAGGTTGTCTTTTTGTTTTGTTGAAGTTTTCTTTTCTGTGCAAAGGTTTCAAGTTTGATGAGATTCCATTTGCTTATTTTTGCTTTTTGTTTTCATTGCCTTAGGAGATAGAGCCAAAAATATTGCTACGATTTTTGTCAAAGAGTGTTCTACCTATGTTTTCTTCTAGGAGTTTTGTAGTTTCTGGTCCTCCATTTAGGTCTTTAATCCATTTTGAGGTTTTTGGTTTTGTGAGGTGTTTTTCATATATATGTTATGAGAAAACGTTCTAACTTTATTCTTTTATTGTAGCTGTCCAATTTTCCCAGCACCACTTATTGAAGATACTGTCTTTTCTCCATTGTATATTCTTGTCTCTTTTGTCATAGATTAATTGACAGTAGGTGTGTGGGCTTATTTCTGGGCACTCTCTACTCTTCCATTGATCTATGTATCTGTTTTTGTGTCAATACCATACTGTTTTGACAACTTTGTAGTATAGTCTAAAGTCAGGGAGCATGATACCTCCAGCTCAGTTTTTCTTTCTCAAGATTGCTTTGACTATTTGGAGTCTTTTGTGGTTCCCTGTAAATTTTAGGATTATTGTTCTAGTCTGTGAAAATGTCATGGGTATTCTGATAGGGATTGCATTAAATCTGTTGATTGCTTTGGGTAGTAATGACAGTTTAACAATATTAATTCTTCTAATCCATAAACATGGGATACCTTTCCATTTATTTGTGTCATCTTCAATTTCCTTCATCAGTGTCTTATAGTTTTCAGAGCAGAAGCCTTTCACATCCTTGGTTAAGTTTATTCCTAGGTATTTTATTCTATTGATACAATTTCAAACAGAATTATTTTCTTGTTTTCTCTTTCTGAGAGTTCACTTTTAGTGTATAAAAAGCAACAGATTTCTGTATATTAATCTTGTATCCTGCAACTTTGCTGAATTCATTGATTAGTTCTTATAGTTTTTGGACGGAGACTTTAGGGTTTTCTATATACAGTATCATGTCTTCTGCAAATAGTGACACTTTTACTCCTACTCTTCCCATTTGAATGCCTTTTATTTCTTTTTCTTACCTGATTGCTGTAACTAGGACATCCAATACTATGTTAAACAGAAGTGGCAAGAGTGGGCATCCTTGTCTTATTCCTGTTTTTAGAGGAAAATCTGTCAGCTTTTCACCATTGAGTATGGTGTTAGCTGCGGGTTTGTCATAAATAGCCTTTATTATGTTGAAATATGTTCCCTCTATACCAACTTTGATGAGAGTTTTTGTCATGAATGGGTGTTGAGTTTTGTCAAATGTTTTTCTGCATTTATTGAGATGATCATGTGATTTTTATTCTTCCTTTTCTTAATGTAGTGTATCACTTTGGTCAGTTCATGGATATTGAACTATCCTTGCATCCCAGGAATAAATCCCATTGATCATGGTGTATGATCTTTTTAATATATTGTTTAATTCAGTTCGTTAATATTTTGTTGAGGATTTTGGCATCTATATTCACCAGAGATATTAGCCTGCAATTTCTTTTTTTGTAGTGTCTTTGTCTGGTTTTGGTATGAGGTAATGGTGGTCTTGTAGAACGAATTTGGGAATGTTCCGTCCTCTTCATTTTTTTTTTTTTTCTTGGCTGCACCATGTGGCATGCAGGATCTTAGTTCCCTGACCAGGGATTGAACCTGTGCCTCCTGCAATGGAAGTGCAGAATTTTAACCACTGGACCTCCAGGGAAGTCCCCTCCTCTTCAATTTTTTGAATAGCTTGAGGAGGATAGGTATTAGCTGTTCTTTATATGTCATGTAGAATTCCCCTGTGAAACCATCCAGTCCTGGACTTTTGTTTGCTGGGAGGTTTTTTTTAAATTATAAATTCAATTTTACTACTAATGTTTTTTCAGATTTTCTATTTCTTCCTGATTCAGGTTTGGAAGTTTGCATATGTCTAGAAATTTATCCATTTCTTTTAGGTTATCCAATTTGTTGACATAGAACTCATAGTATTCTCTTATGATTTTTTTTGTGTCTTTGTGGTATCTGTTGCTATTTCTCTTCTTTCATTTCTTATTTTGTTTATTTGAGTCCTCTCTTTTTCTTGATGAGCTAGCTAAAGACATCAATTTTGTTCATCTTTAAAACAAAATCTCTTGGTTTCATGATATTCTTTAATGTTTTTTTGTCTCTATTTTATTTGTTTCCTCTCTGATCTTTATTATTTCCTTCCTTCTCCTCACTTTGGGCTTTGTTTGTTCTTTTTCTAATTTCTTTAGATAGTAGGTTAAGTTGTTTATTTGAGATTTTTCTTGTTTCATTAGGTAGGTCTATACTGCTATAAACTTCCCTTTTCGCACTGCTTTTCTGTGTCCCATAGATTTTGGAAATTTGTGTTGTTATTTTCATTTGTCTCAAGGTATTTTCTGATTTCCTCTTTGATTTCTTCATTGACCCATTGTTGTTTTTTTAAAATTTATTTATTTAATTTATTTTTGGCTGTGTTGTGTCTTCATTGCTTCACGTGGGCTTTCTCTAGTCGCGGTGAGTGGGGGCTACTATTCGTTGCGATGTGCAGGCTTCTCATTGCGGTGGCTTCTCTTATTGTGGAGCATGGGCTCTAGGCACATGGGCTTCAGTAGTTGTGGCACATGGGCTCAGTAGTTGTGGCTTACAGGCTCTAGAGCACAGGCTAAGTTGTTGTGGTGCATGGGCTTAGTTGCTCCACAGCATGTGGGATCTTCCTGGACCAGAGCTCGAACCTGTGTACCCTGCATTGACAGGCAGATTCTTTAACCACTGCACCACAAGGGAAGTCCTGACCCATTGTTTTTAAATAAAATGTTGTTTAGTTTCCATGTGTTTGTGTTTTTCTTCCTGTAGTTGCTTTCTAGTTTCATACCATTGTGGTCAGAAAAAAATGATTAATATAATTTATATCCTCTTGAATTTGTTGAGACTTGTTTTGTGACATACACTGTGATCTATCCTGGAGAATGTTCCATGTGCACTGGAAAAGAATGTGTATTCTGCTGCTTTTGGATAAATTTTCCTGTAGGCATCTTTTAAATCCAACTGGTTTAATGTGTCATTTAAAGCTACTGTTTTCTTATGAATTTACTTTATGGAAGATCTGTCCATTGATGTAAGTGAGGTGTTAAAAAGTTCCCTACTATTATTGTATTATTGTCAATATCTCCCCATAGGTCTGTTAATACTTGCTTTATACGTTTAGGTGCTTCTATTCTATTCTTTATATATTAGGTGCATATATGATAATGAGTGTTATATCTCTTCTTGTATTGATCCCTTTATTCTTATATAATTCCTTTCTTTGTCTTTTGTTATAGACTTTGTTTTAAAGTCTATTTTGTCTTATATGAGTATTACTACCCCAGCTTTCTTGTCATTTCCATTTGTATGAAATATCTTTTCCTGTCCCCTCACTTTCAGTGTTTGTCTCTAGCTCTGAAGTGAAGATCTTGTAAATAGCATATAAATGGGTCTTGTTTTATCCAGTCAGCCACCCTATATCTTTTGCTTGGAACATTTAGTCCATTGACTTTTAAAATGATTATTGATAAGTATGTACTTGTTGTCATTCTTTTTTTTTTTTTTTTTTACTGGTTTTCTGGTTGTTTTTGTAGTTATTCTCTGTTCTTTTCTTCTTATTATAGTTTCTTCCCTTGTGGTTTGATGATTTTCTATATGGTATGCTTGTGTTCCATTCTCTCAGTTTTTGTGTATCTATTGTAGATTTTTGATTTGTGGTTACCATGAGGTTTGTAAATGTTGACCTATAACTATATCTACTTGATTTAAACTGGTAGCCATTTAAGTTCAAATACATTCTAAAAGATCTACATTTTATTCCCCTCCCCCACATTTTGTGTTTTTGTTGTCATATTTTATATCTTCATGTTTATCTCTTCACTATTTATTGTCTTTATAGTTGATTTTATAATTTTTTGTTCTTTAATCTTCATACTAAGTTATATAAGTGATTGAACCACAGCCTTTACTATATATTTGCCTTTATTACTGGGATTTTTTCTTTCCTATAAATTCTTACCTTTTTGCTGTAGCCTTTCCTTTTCCACTTAGAGAAGACCCTTTAACATTTCCTTTAGGATAGGTTTAATATTGATGAACTCTTTTAGTTTTTTTTTCTTTGAGAAGTTCTTTCTTTATCTTACAATTTTAAACAATTTTTCTGGGTAAAGTATTCTAGGTTGCAGGTTTTTCCCTTTCAACAGTTTGAACATATCTTTCCACTTCCTTCTGGCCTGTAAAGTTTCTGCAGAAAAATCAAATGATAGTCTTATGGGTGTTACCTTGCATGTGACTCTGTTTTTCTCTTTCTGCCTTTATATTTCTCTCTTTATCTTTAAATTTTGTCGTTTTAATTATGAAGTGTCTTGGTGTGGGTCTTTTGGGTTTCATCTTGTTTTGGACCCTCTTTGTTTCCTGTACTTGGATATCTGTTTCCCTCTTCAGGTTCAGGAAGCTTTCAGCCATAATTTTATTAAATACATTTCAACCCCTTTCTCTCTCTGTTCTCCTCTGGGAACCCTGTATTATGAATGTTAGTATGTTTGATATTGTCACAGAGATTCCTTAAACTGTTCTCAGTTTTTTTAAAATTGTTTTTCTTTTTGCTGTTCTGACTCAGTGATTTCCAATATTCTGTCTTCCATATCACTTATGTGATCTTCTGTATCATCTAGTCTGTTTTTAATTCCTTCTAGTGTGTTTTTCATTTCAGTTATTTATTCTTCAGCTCTGACTGGTTATTTTTTATATTTTCTAGTTTCTTGTTAAAATCCTCACTGATCATTTGTTGTTCTGTAGTTCAGTTAACATTCTTATTAATAACTAATGCTTTAAATTCTTTATCTGATAAATTATTTATTTCTGTTTTGTTAGCTGTTTTTTCAGTTTTTTTTCTTGTTCTTTCATTTGAAACAAATTCGTCTTTCCTTTGAGTTTGATTAACTTTTTCTGACTCTATCAAATTAGGTGAAACCATTACCTATCCTGGTCTTGAGGGGTGTCCTTATATGGGGCATCCCTCTATAGTCTGCACATGCCAGCGGCTTTGGTGGGAAGGCTGGATCTGATGTGGGCATGAGTCAAGTCTTTCCCCAGGGTGTGCTGGCAGCTACCACCTTGGTAGGGGGTGGAGCTGGAGATGAAATGGCTAAAGCCAGAGCCAGGTGTGAGCAGGTTTTCTCCTCAGCTCAGTGGCCAACACCACCCTATTGGGGGCAGGAGTGGGTTCTAAGTTGCTGGAGCAGAATCCCTGAGGATAAGGTCTGAGCTGTCTCCATTCTTTCTAAGTGTGTGCTTTCCCCTCTCCCAGCACTGGTGCCCTCACCACAGGAGGAACAGTGCTGGAGCAAGAGGGGCTGGAGTAGGTGCTTAGCATGGGTTGGGGCACTGGCTGTGGCAGTTCCAGCACAGAGTTCTGGACTGCTCTCGACTCACTGCCCCTGTAAGTGCTAGCAATGGCTGCCCCTACCCCATTCAGTTCCCAGCTGGCTACATCCCTCACAACTGCATACTTCTCTTGTCCACTGCAGCCCTCATCCCAGTGTGGAACTGCTTACAGAGCAGGCAGGTCCTGAGTGAGCACTCAACTCAGGCTGTGGTACATACTCGGGCTGTTGCAGGAAACCAGCAAGTCCTGGGCAGTTTCAATCTGCTTCCTCTGCCTTGTTTCAAGAGTAAGCAAGCATGTGCACATGAGCAGAGTCTAGGTTTGTTACAGCCCTCCTGTTAGTCCCACTGGTTCTCAAACCTGCTAAGTAGACATGCCCCCCTAGTGTTGGACCCCAGGGCTAGGGTGCTCCATATGTGGTTTGAAGTACAGTAAGTCCCCTATATATCAACGACTTTCATTCCGAGAATGCATTTGTAAGTCCAATTTGTTTGTAAGTCCAGCGAAGTTGACCTAGGTATCCAACTAACACAATCGGCTATATAGTACTGTACTGTAATAGGTTTATAATACTTTTCACACAAATAACACATAAAAAACAAACAAACACAAAAAATAAAGAAAACATTTTTAAATCTTACAGAACAATACATACATACATACATACATACATGGGTTGGCCTCGAGTGAACAGGAAACAAGAGTTACTGACTAGAGGAGGTAGAGGAGGTGAGAGATGGTAGAGCAGAAGGTTCATCAGCAATAGGAGATGGAGGGCAAGCTGCAATTTCACTCACGCCTGACTTGGATGGCACAGGTTCTGGTTCCTTGCTGGATTCAATTCTATCTACCCTCTTGAATAAACGATCCAGTGATGTCTGGGTAGTAGCTCTTTTTTTCTCATCATAGATGACACGGTAGCACTGGATTGCATTCTGAATGGCTGCTGCAACCTTCATGTACCATTCTACGTTTGGGTCCTGTGCGTCAAAAACTAACAGTGTCTCCTCAAATAAAGAAAATCCACTTGCCATTTCCTGCTTCATGAATCTCTTCAATTCTTCAATTACTTCTTCCTCTTGTCTCTCTTCACATCCTTTTTCTGGACCTCCAATTCCATCAGGTCTTTGTTAATAAGCTCCTCATGTTGCACAGCAACCGTACTCTACAATAAAGTACACAAAAGCACAACCACTTGTAGAGGATACACGCACATGACACTGTACTCCAGACATGTGAACTAACTTATGTGATTGAGACATGTGAACACACGTTCACATCTTTGAAAGTTCTCAACTTGAAGGTTTGTTTGTAGGGGACTTACTGTACTCACTCCCAAGGGAGGATCTCTGAGCCCATGTAATCCCCTGCTCTTCTGTGTCCCCTCCCTGGCTCACAGGTCCCAATCTGATCCCTTATCTTCCCTTCCTACCTGACTCCATGCAGATATTGCTTAAAGCCTTGGTTGGATAAGAGTCTTTCTGCCAGTGTCCAGTTTGTTTTCAGTGAGAATCGCTCCACATATGGTGTATTTTCGGTGCGTTCTTGGGGGAAAGTAAGCTCTGCATCATTCTCCTTCACCCTCTTGATCTCCATTCTATCTCTAATTCTGTATACACTACAGTGTGTTCACCACCAAAAATTTAGTTTCTATCCATCACCATAGAGTTGATCCCTTTTATCCATCTCTCCCTCTAAAAATCAAAATTTTAAATTAATCTGTTTAACTATCATATATAACTAAACTTTTACCTTCTTCCAGATAAAAGAAGGTAAAATCCTGATAGGCCCAGTCCCTGAGTTTGTCACCAGTTTGAGCTACTTGGACAAAATCTTAGATTTTGGCTCCTGTTCACAGCAAATTTGTTGGAAAGCAGCCTGAGATCTTGTCCCAACTGGTGTCCCTCACTAAATGTATTGACCTGAGATAGTCACTTTATTTGAGAGTGGAAGCATGAATCCAAAGGTGAAGAGCCCCTCCTCCCAGATCTATGCAATAATATTTGATCATCAGTGTTCATAAATTCACACTCTTTTCTTCCAAATACAAATTCTTCTTTTGAAATACAGTAATAGCATTTTAAACTGAGGGAAATGCATTAATTGAGATTTATGATACCTTTTCTTAGGACCAAATTTAGATTATCAATTCTAGTTTTCAATAACTTAATGACAGTATTTGCCTGCAAAATTAACAGGTAGAATTGTGTTTTGTTTTGACATTTCATAGCATTTAGGTGGCCATTTGCCTAAATTTTTCTTTGGCTGCAAGCAGCACATCTGTGAAATGGAGAGAATAATGCCTGCCTTACAGGGTTCTTGTGAGACTTCAGTGAGATACCATAGTAAAGGACTTATCACAGTCTAGGCCAGTGTATTTTTACTCAGCAAATTTAGTACCCTTCTGTGGCCTTGTTCATTTTATCCAGTTTCTCGTTGGACAATCAACTACCCTGAAAATTCTTCATTCCTTTTTGGTTATAAACAGTGCCTTTTGTACATGTCACAGAGCGCAGGAGCTAACCCACAGACATTACTGAGATGAAGGACGCATTCTGCTGGGGTAAGATAAAATTAATACCCACAGCATTCACCTTCTCCTTGAACTATTTTGAGCTGCTCTATCTAATAGACCCTTCATGCAGTGGGAGTTGAAGTAAACTTTTTTAACCATATGTGACAATTTATGTGCAAAAGGTATTAATCTAATATAACAAAATTAACTGACACTCAAAAGCCCTTGTGATAAGAACTAAAAAGACTCTTATTCCTACAAAGTTTAACACTTATTTGGTATATTATTTGATAAATGAGTTTTTAAAAGTGAAATGCAAACTCTCCTGAATGGCATTCAGGGTCTTCAGAAGTCTATCCAACCTGCTTTTTCACTTTATCCCTGCCTTTCCTTCCAAATTCAACTACCCTCTGCTTCAGCTACAGAGTGTCCTTCACTCTTCCCGTAACACTTTATTTTTTCCTACCTCTATGCCTTTTCACACACTATTCTCTTTGACTGCATTGTCCTTTTCATTGTCTATACCTGGTAAAGCTAAACTGTTTACATCAACCGTGCTGCAGACTACACAGTGAATGTTTATGTAAAATTTCACACTGAAATGGCATTGGTTCATCTTTAAGATCAGTTCTCTGTTAAACCTGCTTTCTTTTCCTCTCTGCTGCCATTCTAACTCAAGTCCAAGCCATTTGTTAGAGTTGCATTGACTTGTTTTTTGTATTATTTTTACTGAAGGGGAGTGGGTTGTTTCCCATACAGTGTAAATTTTTTTGCTTCCTTGAGCATAATCAAGCAACAACCTCACTTCTCTAAGAGCTAGAAAGACTCCAATTCCACTTCTGGCTCTTCCTGTAAAGTGTTGCTAGCCTAGGCTAGTCAGTTAGCTTCTCAGAATAGTAATAACTGCCCTGCACACTACACTTGGTTATTAGCACCAAAAGAAGTAACATATGTGCAAGCACATGAAAACTAACATTTCACATTTGTCGTTATTCTCACTTTAAACAGTTAATTGAATAAATATTTAAGAGCTGTGGAGTTTTCATTTAGGAAGAAATTCAAATTGTCTTTTTTTTTTTTTTAATTGTAAGGCACAAACCTGGTAAACCTAAAAGCACGGCTTTTAAAGGCGTTAAGAGACATTAGAGATTGCTTTTCATCAAATTTCTGAATAACAGCAGAAAAATATCCACATTGTTTAAATTTTATAGGCTTTTAATGTTATTAAGTAATTTTTCCCCAAAATTAAGTAATCAAGACTAATAGAAGTCTTTGAATTAGTGTAATATGCCACACAGCTATCTTATCATATTTATTCCAAATAAATAATAAAATTTAAATAATCTACTCTTAAAATATTTTATGTTGATAGAATTGCAGAATTTTCTGTATTTTTTAGTTTTATTGAGGTATAATTGACAAGTAAAATTGTAAGTTATTTAAGGTACATTGTGATGATTTGATATATGTATACATTGTGAAGATTCCTCCGATCTAGTTAATTAATACATCCAACACCTCACCTATTTATCCTTTTGTATTGTGAGAACATTTAGTTCTACTCTCTTAGCAAGTTACCACGTTATACATTAAATCCCTCAGACCTTATTCATCTTTTAAAAAAAATTATTTTATTTATTTATTTATTTTTGGCTGCGTTGGGTCTTTGTTGTGTGCCGGCTTCCTCTAGTTGTGGTGAGCGGGGGTTACTCTTCGTTGCAGTGTGCGGGCTTCTCATTGCTGTGGCTTCTTTTGTTATGGAGCATGGGCTCTAAGCGTGCGGGCTTCAGTAGGTGTGGCACGTGGGCTCGAGAGTGCAGACTCAGTAGTTGTGGCGCACGGGCTTAGTTGCTCTGTGGCCTGTGGGATTTTCCAGGACCAGGGCTCGAACCCATGTTTCCTGAATTGGCAGGCGGATTCTTAACCTCTCTGCCACCAGGGAAGCCCAGATCTTGTTCATCTTATGGCTGAATGTTTGTACCCCTTTACTAACCTCTTCCTATTTCCAATTTTCAGTATTTTAAAAGTAAAAATTCCTTCTATAAAAAAATGCTATTTAAATATCTTCATTTCCTCCACTGTAAATGCTATTGATCCTAGGATAAATTATTATTTTATGTCCCACTGAGAAAAAAAAATACTGTCAATTAAGCCATCATGCACTACTTTTAAAATTTTCCTTCAATAGTGTCTCAGCATGCCTCATACCCTAAGATATGATTAATTTTTATCCGCTGCCTTTAGAAGAAGTTATTTGGACATTTCTGATTTTGACTCTAAATGATAAGGACTATCTTGTTGTGTAAAAAAATGTAATTTCTGAAAAATTCATAGCCATGTATCTCACATTTCTCTACGTGATAAAAAAAATTCATTTGACAGCATTGAAGGTATAAATGAGCCACTTTTGGAGCTGATAACTGCATTGAACTTCATGGGGAAACTCAGATCCTAGTCCCATCCTTAACTATGTGTGTAACTTTGCAAATTTGACTGACATCTCAAGTAATGTTTTCTTATACACAAATGAGAGGACTGGACTACAGATTGGGAATGTCCCTTCATCTTTGAATATCTATGATCATCAAATATCACATATAATATTTGAATTCTCTAAGTTGATAGACCTTAATCTTTTGAGGAATCAATACTTCTTACAGGTACTAAGGCATTAACATGTATTCATTAAAAACTATATTATGCTTATTATCATGAAAACCAAAAAAATAGCAAAAAATCTAATTTTTATTCAGATATGGCTTTATAACATTGTTTATTACTTTGTTTTACTCAGCCTAATATATCTTCTTGATTTGTAATGATATGGGGAAAAATTATTTACTTAATTTAATTTTTAAGAGAAATTATTAATTTCTCTTATAAATTACAATCAACTGAAATCCCTGGCATATAGTTTGGTCTTTGGTATTCAAATAACTTTAAACCAGTGTGAAATTTTGAGGTAAATCTTCTAAAACTAGAAACTTCTTTAGTTGACTATTGTCAATGTAAAGAAAAACACAACTATGAACACAATATGGTAAGCTACATTGTCTTCAAGGTGATTACAGTATATACTCATTCATATGAAATGTAAGATTAGGAAGGGGAAATTCCACTTGGAGCACGAATAGCTGCACTGAACTATTGTTTTTATGTTGTGCTCTGCTACATAAGTTATCTGGCTTGTTTTAGCAGGGGAACGTTTATGATAAAATTTTAATGTCTCCTTTGTGAAATCCTAGCTCACCATGTCCCCAACAAAAAAGTAGCTTGAAAAGCATAATGCAGTATAAATAGCTAATCATACGAAACCCTGTAAAACTAAAAGTTTTGAAAGACATCAACATAAATATTGATGTCTAAAACAAATGTGTTTTGTTACATGCTAGAATAAATATTTTCCTGGAGCCAATTCAATGTGTAACTAGAATTGAAACTTTTGGAATTAAAGTTCCATATCAGAACTGTCTTTAATAAAATGTGTTTTTCTTCATACATCATAAGTATCATATTAATTCAAAAGACTTTAAGGAATTTATATTTAGCACTAAAAAATTCTTTTCTAAGATACAATATATTTTAACGTTGAAACAAAATACTACTTAATAGAAACCAGAATTAGTCTTCATAACTTAATTTTTCAGAATATCCTATTGAAAATGGAATATAACTGAATGAAAATTACTTTTATGACATGTAAAAGTAAATTGCAATGTGGAAGAGCCAGAGCTTCTTTAGACCAGAGAACCTAATCATTGTTAACATTTATGAATGTCAACAACCTGGAAAAATTGCAAAGCATATCCACACTTCAGGGCCAAGAACGTTCCAATTTAGACTTGATACGTAAGAAGCACAGACAAGAACCAATGGGAAAGTGGGGGGTCGGATGGGGAATAACATGATCAGAGACCAAGAGTGTCCTGCTCCTGACTGGAAATCTATCCTGCTGCCTCACCATCCCTCGTTAATCCCTCGTTAAACTGCTATGTTCTACTGACATTAACCCTTAGGACAGTTTATCCCTCTGTACTGTCAGAGCTTGAATCCTCAAGGGTGCCCATTGTGACCAGACTTTTGGTTTTCAGTTTCATACATAATTATTAATCATTTATTATTGACCTTAAAGACATTCTTCTTTTCAGAAGGTGCCAAGGACAGGGTAGAGAAGACAAAAAGTTCACTCAGAGGAATCTCCATTCAAATGAGATAGATGGACCTTGCTCTCCCTCTTGGGCAGAAGCACACACATGAATACCTTGCTCACAGCCAGACTGATGCATGTGGTGCTTCGAAAATAAACACAGCTAGATTCTTTGCTTGGCAATCACTGTATTCGGACTCAAAATTACTTTTATAAGGTATTCTTTCTTCACACAGGAATCAGAACTGAGCTGGAGAGGAACAGCTGGTCAGATTTTTTCACCTTTGGCCTAAGTCACCACTTTCCACATTGATATTTGATTGAGACAGTGAATAATGGACATTGCTGTCCAGGGTTCAGCACTCAGTTTGCAACCACCAACACTGTCTAGTCTGGGACATGGTAATAAGAGAAATAAATGGCAACCTAGCATATCTGATATTGCACAAGCTTTCTCCTTGCCATAATTAAAAAGTGGCATGAACCCAAAACTAACTTTATAAAATGAATCCGTCAGCTCTGATTCAGGAACAACAATTTCTTCACACTTTCACATTGCTGAAATGTTGTGTTACTAACATCTACATTGATTTTTTTAAGGTACATTATTTAAGTAAATAAAGAAGGATCTCTCTTTGGCAGTGGTAACTTAGAAAGAGTTGTTTATTACTACTTACCTTGTAAAGAATTTTATTGTTCTTTTAACAAGAACAGAGTAATTTTTAGAATCCAGAAATATAAGTACTGAATTGCATGGAAAATATAAATTATAATCATTTATTTCACAAATTTAATATACTTTGACTCAAGCATACACCTTCCATTTAAATTTTACTACAGATGTAGGTAAATGATATGTTACAAATCTTAGCACAAATTCTGTCTCTCAGAAATGGTTTCTTTGTCAACTAACATAGAAACTTCTGAGGTCATCACATTTCATTTCATAATTTTCAAGTCACTGTAGTGCAAAAATTTATTTATTTTATTCAGTGACTGGGCCAACATTGTCCTCTTAGTCTGTGATAAAAGTGACTAATCATAGTAACTATTACTTCTGAAGTTCCTATTAGTATATTTGACATACCCAATTCAGCAAATTCCAAATGGAATAATATTTTATCAAAATCCAGTAGGTTTTTAAAATATATCTAAAGAATGTAATTGAAAGAATATCACCTATTCATGTATTCAACACAGTTTTTTTAATGCCTTCTACATGCTTCTATAAACTCTGTTCTAGGCACTGGAGATAAACTAAGCAGCAACAGAGATTGTGCCCCTCATTGAGTTTACATTCAAGTTGGGTGGCACTGACAAAAAGCAAATAAACAGACAATAACCATTGGCTTATAGGGAAAAATCCACTGGAGAGACTGGAAAAGATAGGTCTTCTTTAGATATGATAATTATGGAAGAGTTTCCTGAGGAGGTGAAATAAAAGAACTGAAACAGGAAAAACATTAACCATTGCAAGAATTCAAGAAAGATCATTTCAGGTGAAAGAAACTCCAAGAACACTTTGTCTGGAGGGCAGTAATCAAGGGAGAGGGTGGTATAAGGAGAGGATAGAAAGGATGATAGAGGCTAGGCCATGTAGGGCCATATAGGTTGCAGGGAAGTGTTGATCTTTTACTCCAGTGCAATGGCAGTTGTTGGAGAATGTAATGCTGATGAGGAATACAACTTGATTCACCTTTGCAGATCACTCTATTACATGGAGTGGAACTGGAGGTAAAAAGCAAGAGGGGAACAATAGTTTGCATTATTTTGATTCTAGTAAAACATTGCTTCATGTGATGAAGCTACAGATCTCAAATAGAGTTTGTAGTACCACTAGTGAAATTTGTGTGGCTGCACAAGGAGGAAGAAACAAGAAACAAAACTCAATTTCTACATTTCAACTTAGTTACCTTCAAAATGAGACAATGGAAATATACAAAAATACCTTGTTTTCTTCACAGTAGGAGATAATGAATGGCTATCAGTTAGAGATTCATGTTAACTAATAGGTCATTGATTTTGTGCCTGGTGATCTCCATTTTATGACTTCTCTTGAAATATATCTAAATGCACATAGACCAGAGCAGCCTGAGAAAAGGAGGTATAAAACTCTCCAGTTCCCTTCCAACTAAAGGAAGACCACAGATTCAGCTGTGTCAAGAAACAGCTGATGCTTGAGCAAGTTTTTATTTGTCCATTCATTGGCTTTTATTTATATATTTGGTTAGTTAGTTTTAAAATAGAATTAAAGAGGCCTCAATGCATTGCAATTAAGAGGTAGAACTAGAGCTCCAGAGATCTGGGCGCCAACCTCAGCTCCGCCATTTACTTAGGGACAGTAACTTTGCTGAGCTCCAGCTTCCTCATTAGTAGAGTGGGGATGTGTTTGCTTTAAGGATTAATTAAGATAACACCTATAAAGTGTTTAGAATACTGCCTGATGTTAATAAGCATTCAGCAATTACTAGCTCAAAAAACATAGACATGTAAAAGAGGTAAAATTTTGCCCTGGGTTAATTAGCTTTCAATTAAATTAAAATTTCATGAAGGCAGAAACCAGGACTGTTTGGTCATAACCATATGCCCAGTAGCTAACCCATTGCTAGACACCAAGTAGCCATGTAATATTGATACATACTACTGAAGGAAGGAAGACAGGCAGGAAAAAAGGAAGGAATGCAGGAAGCAAGGAAGAGAGGGAGGGATTTTCTAACTAATAGAAAGTGAATTGTCTGAAGGAGGATCCCATTAAGGAAAAAGAATTGCTTATATTCAAGACTTTTGATAAAAGACTGAAAAGTGTCGAAGATTTCTTGAGATTATATAGAATAGGGATTCTAGAGCTATTTGTATGCATATGTGTTGCACCTAGGGTATTGTATACATGCATAGTATTCATTCTAGTGTCTGATTTCAATTTCCAAAATATACCTCTAGTGTATCCACTCGTCTCCATTTGCACTGTTACTATCCTAGTCCAAGACACAGATATCCCTCATCTGGACGATTGCTGTCTCTTCTGTGTATGCCTAGAATATACTGAACTCCTTCCGGCCACAGCGCCTTTCAGTTTGCTATATCTTCTATTTATTTATTTATTTATGGCTGCATCGGGTCTTAGCTGTGGCACGCAGGATCTTCGCTGAGGCATGCAAGACCTTTCGTTGCGGTGCTCGGGCTTCTCTCTAGTGGTGTGTGGATTTTCTCTTCTCTGGTTGTGATGCGTAGGCTCCAGGGAGCGTGGGCTCTGTAGTTTGTGGCATGCAGGCTCTCTAGTTGAGGTGCGTGGGCTTAGTTGCCCTGCAGCATGTGGGATCTTAGTTCCCTGACCAGGGATTGAACCCGCATCCCCTGCATTGTAAGGTGGATTCTTTACCACTGGACCACCAGGGAAGTCCCACCTTGCTGTGTCTTCTATCTGGAATGCTCTTCCCCTGGGCTCTCTTCCTTTACTCAGGCTTCAGTTTAAAAGTCACCAACTCTGGGAATGTAAATTTGTGCAGCCACTATGGTGAACAGTATGGAGGTTCCTTAAAAAACTAAAAATAGTGTTACCATATGATCCTGCAATCCCACTCCTGGGCACATGTCTGGAGAAAAACATAATTTGAAAATATACATGAACCCCAGTGTACATTGCAGCACTATTTTCAATAGCCAACACATGGAAGCAACCTGAATGTCCATCTACAGATGAATGGATAAAGAAGATGTGATATATATATAAAGAAGATGGGTATATATATATATATATATATATACACAATGGAACATTACTCAACCATAAAAAAAAATGAAGTAATGCCATTGGATTGGATGGACCTAGAGATTAATCTACTGAATAAAGTAGGCCAGATGAAGAAAAATATCATATGATGTAGCTTATATGTGGAATCTGAAAAAAAAAAAAGATACAAATGAATTTACTTACAAAAAAGAAACAGATCCACAGACATAGAAAACAAACTTATGGTTCTCAAAGGAGAAGGTAGGGGAGAGGGATAAATTAGGAGGATGGGATTAACATATATACACTACTATATATAAAATATATAACCAACAAGAACCTACTGTATAGCACAGGGAACTGTACTCGATATTTTGTAATAACCTATACGGTAAAAGAATCTGAAAAAGAATATACATATATATCTATATATGTATAACTAAATCACTGCTGTACATCTGAAACTAACATGACATTGTAAATCAACTATATGTCAATAAAAAAACATTTAAATAGTCATCAACTCAAAGTGCCCTTTCTTGGTCATCTCACCCAAGTAGATTCTCCTTAATTTTTGTGAGCACACCATATGTATATTCTTTCTTCTACTTATTAAAATCTATAGTAATTTGTTTGTTACCTAAAATGAATGAATGAATGAATTTATTTCTGATTTGACTGTCCTCAAAATACTCTAAACTAGCAAAGAATTTATTGAAGCAAAACACTGTTGTCCTTTGTCTATCCAACGACTTAAACTTTGTAGTGGGACCTACAAGTTCAAATTAAATATGTTTTTCTGAGCAGCATATCAGAGGCCACCTGTTCGTCACTGGTTCACTATTTATAGGAAATCAAAACCACTATGTAAGTTGCAGAAAAGTTATCTGCATACCGCAAGAGTAAATACAGTAATTTGCATCCCTTACTCCTTCCATTCTTTGGTAGGCATCTGCTATCATGGCATACATATTGAAATCTCAATTCAGGAGTGAAAATCTGAAACCAAGCTATCTGCTTTTATATACTCTGGCACTGTCTTATTTAAAATAATCCAAGAATGAAAATATGAGCTAAGCTGTTTGCTTTTTTAAACACTGAATGTGTTGATCCTGAAATTCCACTGGACAGGCTTTTACTCTCTACAAAGATAAGAGTTCCCGTTGACCTTGAATTATTCAGATGTCTAGCAATACAATACCCTCCAATATGTTCACTGTGAACAGATAGAATTTGAGCTAAATTATCTCACAATCACAGTCTCATAACTCATTAAATAACATAGAGATTAAAAGTGTTTAGGAAAGCATTAAGATCTGAGGCTCTGAAATCACAGCACCCTAAGTTTGAGTGCTACGTCTAATAAACCATGCATCCTTGGGAAAGTTACTCTACCTGTCTAAGGCCCCAGTTTCCTCATCTATGAAATGGGGATAATAAAATATTTCATTAAGTTCTTGTCAGAGCTAAATATGATAATGCATGTAGAATATTTTCTATAATAGCTTTCTCAATACATATTAGCTGATACAATAATAATGATTATTATTATAATTGTTATTGGGTCTTTGACTTCAAATGGATTTCATGGGTCATCTCATCCAAACTGCAGTGAAGTTCCAGGGTTCTCCAGTTTACAAATGGTCATCCAGATGCTTCTTGAGTGATTCCCATGAGTAACTGCTCAGTAGATTACAAAGTAGATTATTCTCTTTTCCACAACTTCAATTATTTGAAGATATTTTATGAGCACAAATCTGTCTTCCTATCTTGTGTGGGTTCTAGTTCTGTTTGTTAGAGTAAATGGAATTAAACTAAACCTACAGCCCTAAGAGATGCCTTCAAGTCTTTGAAAAAAGCTATTTCAGGGGCTTCCCTGGTGGCGCAGTGGTTGAGAGTCTGCCTGCCGATGCAGGGGACACGGGTTCGTGCCCTGATCCGGGAAGATCCCACATGCTGCGGAGCGGCTGGGCCCGTGAGCCATGGCCGCTGAGCCTGCGCATCCGGAGCCAACAGGAGAGGCCACAACAGTGAAAGGCCCGCGTACCGCCAGAAAAAAAAAAAAAAAAAAAAAAGCTATTTCATTTCCTTCCTCCCACTTCCACTGTACGGTCCAACTCTTCATACTAAGCTAAACATCTCCAGTTCTTCACGTGACACCTTTCATTCTCCTGATCTCTCTGCCCTGAACATATTCCACTCTGTCAATATTCTTCTTAACAATAATTGAACAAAATACTTCAGAATTTGTCTGACAAGAGCAGTGACTAGAAGTACAATTATATTCCTTTTCCTGTACACTACTTTTCACTTAATGCAAGGTAAGAATGCCTTAGCTTTTTTGGCTCAGACTTTTGAATGATATTGAGCTTGCTCTCAATTAAATATCCAAGTCTTTTTTACATGAATTCCTGTTAAGCCAGTTGTCCCTGCATATTGTATTAATATTAGCCCATATTTCCAGTCTGATGAAATCTTTTTGAATCCTGATTCTTTTTTGAGCATATTAACTATCACTTCCAGCTTTCTGTCAACAACAAATGTGACCAGTCTGCTTTCTTGTGTCTTCATTTATGTTGTTGATAAGACTATCAAATAGGATCCATCCATGGGAAGAACACTTTGACCACTCTGACGATGTCCCTCCAGGTTGAGATCAGTCCATGAATTAACATTCTCTGCATACAGTTATTCTCTTTGTAAATCTCCCTAATTACACTGTTACCCAGTTCCTATTATTACCTACCAGCACGCTGCTCTTGGATGTGAGATGTAATGGAACATCAAGGGCTTTGAACCCAAATGTAACTGGGTTCAAATCCTTGCTTTGTCAGGGACTACCTGTGTGATATTGGGGCAGTTATTTAACATCTCTGAACTTCTCTTGTCTAACTTACAAAATAGTTTTTAATTAGTAGGCTAATTCCATAAATAATTGTTTCATGTTGATCTATATATCTCCAATAGCCAGCATACTTCAGGCACGTTCTCAGTAAATTTGCAAAATGAATTACTGAATAAATAAAGGAACGATGATTGGGTCAAATTACTTATTTAAATCAACATACATTGCCTACATGTATGTCATTTCTCTGATCTATATGTCTGGTCCACTTATGAAAAAATCGTAGTCAATGAGATTATTAAAGTATTATTTATTCTTAAATGATCCATTGCTAGCTCCTAATAATCACTATATCTCTCCGTTTTTTACTGAGATACAATTGACATATTATTAAATTTACCTTTGTAAATTGTACAATATAGTGGCTTTATTATATTCAGAATCTAATTGTGCAAACATCAGAATCTAATTTCAGAACATTTTCATCACCATGAAAAGAAATTCTGTATCCATTAGGAGTCACTCCCCATTTTCTTTAAAACCTTCAGTTCTAGACAGCTACTAATCTACTTTCTGTTTCTACAGATTTGCCTATTATCTAACATTTTAGATAAATAGAATCATTTAATAGGTTGTCTTCTGTGGTTCTATTCTTTCACTTAATCTTTTCAATGTTTATGCAGGTTGTAGCCTGTATCAGTACTTCATTCCTTTTTAAGGCCAAATAATATTGTATGGATGTACCATGTGTTATTTATCCATTCATCAATTGATAGACATAGGAGTTGTTTCAACTTTTTGGCTATTATGAGTAAAGCTGCTATGAGCATTTGCATACATGTTTTTGGGTGGACATGTGTTTTCATTTCTCTTGGATGTACACCCATGAGTGGAATTTATTGGTTACAGTGTTACTCTGTTTAACCTCTTTCGGAACTGTTTTCAAAAGCAGTTATAGCAGGGACTTCCCTGGTGGTCCAGTGGTTAAGACTTTGTCTTCCAATGCAGGGGGTGCTGGTTTGATCCCTGATCGGGGAGCTAAGGTCCCACATGCCTCGTGGCCAAAAGACCAAAACGTAAAACAGAAACAATATTGTAACAAATTCAATAAAGACTTTAAAAATGGTCCACATAAAAAAAAATCTTAAAAAGAAAGCAGTTGTACCATTTCATATTCCCACCAACAGTGTAAGAGAGTTCCAATTTCTCCACATTCTAGCCAACATTTGCTATTGTTCAACTTTTTGATTATAAACATCTTAGTGCGTGTGTAGTGGTATCTCATTGTTGCTTTGACTTGCATTTCCATTATGACTAATGCTGTTGGGCATCTTTTCATGTGCTTATTGGCCATTTGTATATCTTCTTTGAAGAATGCATATCCAAAGAAATTGCCCATTTTTCAATTGTATTACTTGTCTTTTTATTTTTGAGTTGCAAGAGGTCTTTTATATTCTGGATACTAGTTCTTTATCAGATGTATGATTTGCAAATACTTTCTCCCATTCCATGGGTTACCTTTTAACTTTTTTTTTTTTTTTTTGGCTGCGTTGGGTCTTCGTTGCAGTGCATGGGCTTTCTCTAGTTGTGGGTAGCGGGGGCTACTCTTCGTTGCAGTGAGCGGGCTTTTCATTGTGGTGTATTCTCTAGCTGTGGAGCATGGGCTCTAGGCGTGCGGGCTTCAGTAGTTGTGGCACATAGGCTTGGTTTCTGTGCGGCATGTGGGATCTTCCTGGACCAGGGATCCAACCCCTGTCCCCTGCATTGACAGGTTAATTCTTAACCACTGCACCACCAGGGTAGTCCCTCTTTTAACTTTTTTGCTAGTGTCTTTTGAAACACAAAATTTTTTAAGTTTGATGAAGTTGTATATATGTATGCATGTTTGTTGTTCTCGTGCTTTTAGTGTCATCTGTAAGAAACCGTTGCCTAATCGAAAGTTATATCTATATTTTCTATTTTCTTCTAAGAGTTTTATAGTTTTGCTCTTAATTTTAGGTCTTTAACCATTTGGAATTAGTTTTTGTATATGGTGTGAGATAGTAGTCCTTCATTCTATGGCATATGGATATCCAGTTGTCCTAGAACAGTTTGTTAAAAAGGCTAATTTTTCTGTGTTGAATATTCTTGGAATCCTTGTTGAAAATCAGTTGACTGTAAATGTTTATTCCTGTACTTTCAATTCTCTTCTAGTACTCTATATGTCTATCCTTATGCCAGTACCACACTGTTTTGAATACTATAGCTTGGTAGTAAGTTTTGAAATTGATATATGTGAGTCCTTCATCTTTGTTCTTTTCCAAGATTGTTTAAGCTATCTGGTGTCTTGTATTTTTATCTAAATTTTAGGATAGATTGCCCATTTCTGTAAAAAAAGACAGCTGGAATTTTAATAGGAATCACATTGACTATAAAGATCAGTTTAGGGAGTATTGCCATCTTAACAATATCAAGTTTTCAATCCATGACATAAGATGTCTTTCCATGTGTTAGTTCTTTAATTTCTTTCAATGATATTATGTAGTTTGCAGTGTATAGGTCATGAACTTCTTTTGTTGATTTTATTTGTAACAATTTTATTCTTTTTGGTGCAATTGTATATGGAATTTAAAAAATTTCCTTTAAGATTGTTCATTTCTAGTGTTATAAACATATAACCAATTTTTGCATCATTACTTGTATGCTGAAACCTTGCTGAACTTGTTTATTAGCTGTAATAGGAGATTTTTTTGGATTTTTCATGATTTTTTCATATATCATGTCTTCTTCAAATATAGAAATTTTACTTCTTCCTTTCCAATTTGGATCCCTGTTATTTCCCTTTCTTGCTTAATTATGCTGGCTGAATCTCCAGTACAATGTTGTATTGTATGTTGAATGTTGAAGTAGTGAAAGTGGACATCCTTGTCCTATTCCTGATTTGGGGGAAAAGATTTCAGTCTTTTATAATTAAGTATGACATTAGCTATGGGGGTTTGTAAGTGCCCTCTATAAAGATGGAGAAGTTTCCTTCTATTCCTGATTTGTTAAATGTTTTTTATCATGCAAGGGTGATGGATTTTGTCAAATGCCTTTCTGCATTTTTTTTTTTTTCGGGGGGGGGTATGCGAGCCTCTCACTGTTGTGGCCTCTCCCATTGCGGAGCACAGGCTCCGGACGCACAGGCTCAGCGGCCATGGCTCACGGGCCCAGCTGCTCTGCAGCATGTGGGATCTTCCCGGACTGGGGCACAAACCCGTGTCCCCTGCATCGGCAGGTGGACTCTCAACCACTGCGCCACCAGGGAAGCCCCTTTCTGCATATTTTGAGATGATTATGTGGTTTTTGTCCTTTATTCTATTAATATGGTACATTACCATATTATTTTTGTATGTTGATTTATTTCATATTATTTATTTTCATATGTTGAATCAACCTTGCATTCTAGAATAAATCCTATGTGGTCGTGGAATATAATCCTTTTTTTAAAATGTCTTTGGAGTCAGTTTGCTAGTAACTCAATGAACCAATATTTTCCAAATAGCCAAAGGATGATATTACAAAATCATGCATGGGTAAGCAATCTATTTAAAGAACAAGATAGATCATAAATTTTAATGTAACAGAATATGAAAAACATTAATATGGTTTTAGATTCTACAGTGAAGCTAATCTTTAACAACTTACTATTTGTTGAGTTTTAGGGTAATATTAAAAAATTAGCCATAATTATATGAAAAAACTATTAAAATGTAGTCAGTTCTGCTTTAATGCATGTTTTGAAAATCTAAAGTTGTTCTAACGTGAACCATTAGGTGAATGCAATAAACTGCACCCAGCTGAATGAAGCTGCATAGGTCTATATAAAATGCATCCAGACACATACTTCATGAGAATACTGGGCCACATCCATCCATATCTGGTGTTATAAGGTTTCTTTTAACACCTGTCACCAGTTCTAAGAAACTCTCAAGCTATAAGCCTTCTCATGACCAATGCCACATGGCTCCTGCTCTAAACTCTTTAACATTCCCATTTCCTCTCAGTTTGTTTTTATTTTTCCCTCTCCCTTCTCTTCTTCATCTCTCTTTTCTCTTACTTTGTTCTCTTCCTGTGGTACGTGTGGTGAAAGAACTGAGATCCAAAACAGGCAATCCTGGTGAAAGTGAAGGCACCCACTTCTACAAGCAAACTTCAGATGATTTTCAAAGTAAAGTACCATATGTATTACAGTATTTATTCATTCCTTAATCACTTAACATGTTTAAAACTGGGCTACAGATTTTATTAGAATCCAATCTGTTTTTTTAAATTACATTCCTATCTTTTTTTAATGTGTCACTGAGAAGTTTATGAGTGTTATATCCCTAACCCTATTTTCCTATCAGCCTTGTGTGTTTTTTATTGAGGTAAATTTCAACTAACATAAAATTCACCATTTTAACCATTTTAAAGTACACAATCCAAAAAAAAAAAAAGTATATAGTCCAGTGGCTTTTAGTACATTCTCAACCTGTGGAACCATTTACCACTATCTAATTCCAGAACATTCTCATCATCCCCAAAAGAAATGTCATACCTATTAAGCAATCCCTTCCCAATATCCCCCTCCCACCAGCACTGGCAATCACTAATCTGCTTTCTCTGGATTTGCCTATTCTAGACATTTCGTATGAATGGGATCATACAATATGTGGTCTGTCATGCCTGGCTTCTTTCACTTAGTATGATGTTTTCACGTTCATCTATGTTATAGCTTGTGTCAATACTTCATTCCTCTTTATGACAGAATAATATTCCCTTTATGAATATATGACATTTTGTTTACCCATTGTTATCCATCACTTGATGGACATTTGGGTTGTTCTCATTTTTGGCGCTTATGAATAATGCTTTAATAAACATTGGTGTATAAGTACCTGAGTCTCTCTTTTCAGTTCTCTTGGGTACATACCTAGCAGTAGGATTGCTGGGTCAGATAGTAATTCTATGTTTAACTATTTGAAGAATAGCACAATGCACCCCACTCCTTTAAAAATTATTATAGGCATCTTAGTGAATGTGAAGCAGTATTTCACTGTGGTTTTGATTTGCATCTCTATTCATGAGGGACATTAGTCTGAAGTGATCTGTTTTTCTGGTTTTGGTATCATGGTCTCATAGAACGAGTTTGAAAGTTTTGGGAAGAGTTTGAAAAGGATTTCACTTTTTTGATGAGTTTGAAAATGACTAATGTTAATTATTCTTTAAATATTTAGTAGAATTCATAGGTGAAACCATCTGATCATGAACTATTCTTGTTGAAAGTTTACCAGTTACTGATTTAATCTCTTTACTTCTTATAGGTCTATTTAGATTTTCTATTTCCTTTTTAGTTAGTTTTGATAGTTTATCTCTTTCTAAGAATTTGCCAATCCCATCTAGATTATTTAATTTGTTGGTACACAATTACTCACTATATTCTTTTACAATCTTTTTATTTGTTCTACCCTTTACAACTTAAAGATCACTCCACTTGCAAAAAAGAGAAACTTTTCTTTTTCTCCTCTTAAAATTTTACCATCTACTCTAAGAGGTAGTCAGTCTTTCAAAATATCTAGATTAGTAAAAATCATAAAGAAATATGGCATACAATTACATTTGACATTTCAGGCATAATAGCTAATTGTTGTTTACATTTTTCACAAAGTTTAACTTATTCTGAATGTTAGTATAATATTAGTATTCCTACATAATTCTTATTTTTACATGTCTTTACCCTTTTTGGTGTTTCCCTTAGTTAAATGACTTTGCTTTTATCTTTAGCCAGAATTAACCTGTCAAACAAGACTACAGTTGCCTAATATTTATTGAATAATAAAATGTATACATTTTTACTAGTGTTCATAACCAGATGCTTTTAACTGTTCTGTCCCTTTGCAGGGCAAAGGAATGAGAATAAAGACGAGAATTGCCTTTCCAGAATATATGGCATGTTCGACTCTGTTTCTGTGTCTCTCTTCTCTATTTGACCTTGTTTACAATATTTGTGCTTTCCTCTCTGATTTCTTCCTGAAGGCTACAATTAGGCTGTCCTTTGGTACTTTCATATCTGAGGCACACTCCCTGCCATTTTTGTATCTATCAAATGAAGACAAATATGCCATATCAGTAATATTTACATCTACAAAGAAAAACAAATAAACAAAAACAATAAAAAGCCCCAAAAGCAACTTAAGGAAGGAGTCACTCTAAGGAATCTTTTCTAGTTATATATTTAGAATGAGAGTTTTCAGTTTGGGGAGATCTTCCATCTACCTCACACTCTGTCAATGTTTGTGCATGTGAGCATATAACACAATAAATTTTGAATAGAATTAACATGCAGTATTCCCTTCTCCTAAAAGATACCATCTTTTCCATCCTAAGATCACTGACTTATGTGAGCATACATTCATTCAAGAAACTTGTATTACTATATGCCAGGGATATAAAAGTGAACAAAAGAAAAAATGGACAGATGTACTTATCTTCATTTATTCTAGCTAGAGGAGACGGACAATACACAAAATTGGTAAGTAAATTGTATAGCAATTGAAAATGTGACTAGCACTTTTGAGAGAAAAGAAAAAGGTGAGATGCTAATTAAAAAAAGATGAGAGGTGTGAGAGCCTGATTTCACAATGGGTGATAATTTTCTTCCCTGCAAGGATGACATTTGCACAAAAAATTAGAAGATATTTCCATGATTTAGTTTCTCTGTTCAGGTATTTGTCATGATGTTTTCCCTTCAAAGTCTCCCTTTGACATGTAGCACCTGCATTTCTGCCAGTGTAAAACATCCCCCCATTTTTGTGCGGTGTTCTTCCACCTCCCTGCATACTTGTCCCTTTTCCAGTTCATCAAATATCTTTCCACTCTGCTTACAATGGAGGGTGTGTTCTCCCGGTAGGAGAGATATTTGTTCCTCTAAATGGCATTTTTAAGAAACATTTGTCTTGGGCTTCCCTGCTGGCGCAGTGGTTGAGAGTCTGCCTGCCGATACAGGGGACACGGGTTCGTGCCCCGGTCCGGGAAGATCCCACGTGCCGCGGAGCGGCTGGGCCCGTGAGCCATGGCCGCTGAGCCTGCGCGTCCGGAGCCTGTGCTTTGCAACGGGAGAGGCCACAACAGTGAGAGGCCCGCGTACCACAAAAAATCCCAAAAAACAAATAAAAAAACCCAACATTTGTCTTATACCATGACTGTCTTATAATAGATATATGTCCTCTAAAGAATTTCTGCTTTTGGACATACTCTCCAAGTTCACTCTTCTAAATCTTCCTCAGATGCTGCAATGTATTTTTCTTTCAGAACAAGCTGCCAGTTTCTATTATTTTTTATGTGGGCCATTATTCTCTATTACTAGAGACATCTTTTTACACATTTTTAAAATTTTTAGAAAAATAATCCCAGCTAATTTTAGAAAGCTATATTTAAGTTAGTTAACAAATGTTTAATCCAACACTTTATATGTACAAGTAGAAAGCAGCCTACCAGTTTTTTATTTCTTTAAATTAGACACTTGCATTTGAATTAGCAAAAGGGTCCCCCAAATCTGAAGCCTGAAGAACCATTGGTGTCATTCTTCCAAGAATATTTACATTATTTAAGGATATTTATATTAAAAGAATTTTATTACAGGTAGTTTCATGACAGTAAGATAAGATCCCTAAAATAGTAGAGTCAAAAGGTTGGGAGAGATATTTTCTTTAGTAGGATGCAAAGAGGAAGGAATTAGCATGTGTTGAGCGTCTACTAGATATAAAGCCCTATAATGGTCCTCACAATACCACTTTAATGGTATATGAGTCTCATGTAAAGAGACTCTAATATACCCATTTGACAAATAGTGCAACTGTGGTCTGAGAAGGTAAGTAACCTACTCCAGGTCACACAGTTAGACTGGCAAAGCTCAGACTCAAAAACTGGTCTAAAGACCATAATATGTCTTTCCAGGCTTTCATGTAATAATAGAACTCAAACCAGGCCCTTTCCAAAGAGTAATTAATATAGAAATCCAAGCTACAAAAGCTTACTAACCAAACAAGGAATGGTTGAGTCACATCCAATTTGTAAAGTACCTAAGGATAGTTAATTGAAGAGCCATCAATTTACATGAAAAATCTATGCATCATTTGTGACAGGAAAGGAGAACGAAGGCCAAAATCCTTGTCCTGCCCACAACACACACAAAGCAGAAAAGGTTTTGTCCTAAGATAAGACCTTACAAAATTCTTTTTAAAACCTTTATTTTCAGCATATTTTAGGAAGCATGACAAGTATTTAACAAATACTCAAGTACTGAAATAACACAGTGGTGAACGTTCAAGATTGACATGTGAATTTTTGTTCAGGTTCATACAGAGGGACTGTCTCTCTCCTCTTTGCCAAGGTTGCAGTTATCAAGTTGTTACTGGAGTCAGCTTCCCTCTAGTGCAGGGGAACGATGGGTCCCATGGTCATGGTCTCCACACAGGGTAGTTAGCTCTGCTCTGAGAAAAACTTGTTGCATAACCACTAACAGCACTCTTAAATTCGTCTGGACATCATGAGAGTTCACATCCCTGGTCAAAAAAGAGAGGGGGGATGACTTGGAGCCCACCAAAAAGAATCATGACTGGAAAACCAGCTCAGTTACTCAGGTTTAACAGAGGATCTGTCATTAATATTAGTATGGTTACCGTACAATTTATCAGCCAAACTAGAACTCTTTAGAGGGGGTTCTTATTAATAAATACTTTCGGATAACAGACAGAAACTGGGGTTGCACCGAGAAGTGGAAGACTACTTTCTTAGTATTACGTTTGTAAATAAGAAGACAAGCATCTCAGCTGTGCATATGCACCGTGAAGTATCACAAGCTATTTGGGATCATTTTAGACAAAAGAAGCCCATGTGATAGTACCAGCTAGAAGCCTCACCTCTGGTCTTGGTCCCTGATTAAATGAGCCTCAATGCATGTTAGTGTGCGGAAAGTGAGAACACAGTTCTGTTTTGCCTTTTGTCCCAAGGATACAAGCTCTGAGACCAAAGGGCAGTGCTACAGAGTAAACCATGGCTTTTTCTCTCTTTCCTGTGGCACCACACCTTTCTGTTCATATTTAGATACTAGCACTTGAAAGATATGTGGCCCTTGGCCTTATTCCCTGACTATCTGTGAGCAACTCAAGAATAAAGAGCATTATCTTACTCATCTCTGGAGCCTCAGGATTCAGCACAGAGCTGCACAATGCATCTTCAATAAATGTAGGTAAGTTGAATGAAAATGGTGAGATCGAGTTTCTTAATCCTGAAAAGTATATGATTTACTACACTAACACTGAACTAAAGAAATGAATTTCCCCTCTTGGTTATTAAAAACCACACTGATTGAGTTTCAGGAAGAACCTCCTAAGAAAATCTCAGTGCTTCTAACCCTCACTTCTACTTCACTTTGTTGTCACACGCAAATGTAAGAGTGAAAGCGAAATAGATATTTTCAAGTTTATCCCAATGTTAACCACAAGCTTAAGGCAACTTCAACTTTGCCAATTACTTGTTCAATCTCTTCAGAGCCTTTTTGGTTATTTCAGCTTTGGTCTGCCAGCAGGGTATCAGTTTTACCAGCCTATTTCTGTGTCTGCTAAGCAGAAATTATTGCAGTGTTTCCTGAGATGGACTGGAATGGTAAATATTCTTTTTGAACTCACCCTGCCTGCCATACCTTTCTTTCTCTTCAGCCACCATGGAATCAGAGTTCTAAATAAAGAACTTACATGTGTTTTTAAGCAGCCAAATTCACCTCTGTTTATTTCACCTCCAGGAATATTCTTTGGCTAGAAGCTCTGGGAGCTTCATTTACCGGTGGCTCAGTTAAGACAGACAACGACATACTTGCAAGATGGTTTTTGGGCCGAATTCAACTAGAGCTGCTTCAAATTTTTTTAGACATAGAAAGGGGTAAATACATATATTTTTGATAGCAGCTATGGAAGAGTTGCAGCATCATATCTTTTTTGGAATGAGGTGTGTTATAAATAAATAGATAACTACGCAGATTTCCATCTCAGATATTTGTTTACAAGGAAAACGTCTGATGCCTCCAATCTATCCTCTTTATGCTGCCAGAGTTACTTTCCTAAAGTGAGAAACTGATCCTATCACTGCTCCGCCTCCAATCCTTCCAAGTCTCACTTGACCCACCAGTTCGCATTTCTTACCTCCATTTACAAGGCCTGGAGTGCTATAAACTTTCCAGACTCACCTCCCTCCACCCTCTCGCATGCTCCTTCCATTCCTATGTAGTGACATAGATTGATAGCAAAAATGACCCCAATCCCCTACCCACCCCCCAACTCTGCCATGTGACTATAGAACACCCACTGATTTTCCTACTGGTGACTTGCTTTGCCTAATTGAATGTGATGGGGCACAGTTCCATATCCAGTCCTCAAAAAGCCTTACGTGCTTTTGCTGTCTCTTAGAACCCTGCCTCGGCCACAAAAACAAGCCCATGCCAGCTTGGTGGAGAACGAGAGTTCACACGCAGCAGAGACAAGTCATCCTAGCTGAGGCCATCTTAGACCAGCCAGCTCCCAGCTACAGGCCAGTAGATCACAGAGGCAAGAGTGAATCCTGCTTAGGTGTGCAGAATGCAGCCAGATCCACAGAACCAGCCAGCCTACCCATAGATTCATGGTAAATAATAATGCTTGTTGTTTAAGCCACTGGATTTGGAATAATTTATTACAGAGCTTTAGTATGGCCAAACAGAATGGATAGACATGATATACATACCAAACTGCTTATAGTTCCTGAACACAAATGACCTTTCACCTCCTCACTGTTTTTAACGATGCTATTCTCTCTGTTTAGAATAAGTCTCAATTCAGTCCATAGCTATTAATATGTTACTCACATTCCTCAACATTCATCTCCCCTGCCTTTGTCAACCAGGGACAATTCCACTCACTTTTCAAGATCTTGCAACTCAAGTGCTCCTGTGATACCAGCAATATTGTGATGGATCGAAATCTCCCTCATTCCTCCTTCTCTCTCTTCCCTCAGAGTTAGTCACTCTCTCTGTGCTTCTGAGCATTTCACACCTAGCTCCATCCTAGCAGTTGTCACATTATATTGAATTTATTTTATGTTTCTATCTCCTACACTGGACTGTAAGCTCCTTGGAGAGGAGAGGCAAGGCTATTTTAGAGGAGCCAGGATACAGGACAGGTCTACACATTTTAGTTGCATGACTCTATTAGCTTACTACTAAGAGTCTGTTTCATATCAATGAATCTCTATACTCATAAAATAAAGATATAGAAATATTACAAAAGTGAGGACAATAAGTTAGTTTTCAATCATGTGTTAGCACTATGCTAGCATCAAGGAAATAAAAAGCAGGCTGTTAAGCCTATAAAAGGTCATCATAAAGACTTGTGGGATAAGTAACCCCCCGAATGATCTGATTTATCAAATTTTTACTCTATTCAGAAACCAGAAGGTATATTCTTATTGGAACTACTGCACTTAAGAAGGAAGATATGAGACAGAAAAGAATTTTCACTGTAGAGTAATTCTGTCTTGGCAAATGTTTGATTACTATATACAATTCCTGCTCAAAGAGCATATTTTCTGACTAGGGGAGATGACTTGAAAAATTCATAAAGTGAATTAAACTTGTTTGAATACGCAATGTGCTCTCTCCCTTTTTATGGTACCCATGATAAACAGGTTCTTTTGGATGCATGGAATAAAGACTCCACCCAGATAGCTCAGTGAAGAAAGGTAATTGTAAGGATACTAAGACTGAAGCCAACAGGATCCTTATTTGTAAAACTCTGAGGACAAGAACAACAACAGGGCAGCTGTGTCACAGAGAAGGGAAATGCAAGGCTGACAACCTGTGTCCCATCAGCAACAGGAGACCATTTGATCTGCCCCTCACTCAACTGCCGGCTACCATCCTGGTACTGACAACTGCTACCCACTCTCTTCTCCCCTAACCTCAGATCCCTGCTTCCACCTAAATGAAACTCACAACTTTGGCCCACTGCCCTCACAGCCTCTCTCAGAGTGGCCAATTCACTTCTGCTCCCCTTCAGAGGACTGATTCGCTTCATGTTTGTAAATTCAAACTGCCAAGAGAAATAATCTGATTGACACAGATACTTCATATTTAATCTTTCCACAGCAGTTCTCCACTCAAGCTGGGGGCCAGCGCTGAGACTGGCTACCTTACTCCTGTGGAAAGGAATGCTACATCAGCATAAGACTGAAGAATGAAATTTTTATTTCCTCTGGGGCCTTAAATATTCATTATTAATTTAGCCTTTGTTTCAAAGGAAAAAACAGGAACAAAATTTTAAGATCCTGATTGATTGACTTTTTTAAAAAATAGACTTAATTTTTACAGGAGTTTTAGGTTCACAGCAAAATGGAACCAAAAGTATAGAGATTTCGCCTATATCCCCTGGCGGCACACATGCACAGTCTCTCCCACTATCAATATCCCCCACCAGAGAGGTTATAATCAATGAACCTACATTGATATACTGTTATCATTCAAAACCCATAGTTTATATAAGGGTTTACTCTTCGTGTTGTACACTATATAAATGTAAATTTATGACATGTATCCATCATTATAACACCATACAGAATAGTTTCACTGCCCTAAAAATCCTCTGTACTCTGGCTGTTCATCCCTCCCTCTCCCCAGATCCTGGCAATTAATGATCTTTTTACTGTCTCCAAAGTTTTACCTTTTCTAGAATGTAATATAGCTGGAATTATACACTATGAAACCTTTTCAAATTGGCTTTTTTAACTCACTAATATGCATTTCAGTTTCCTCCATGTTTTTTCATGTCTTGTTATTTCTTTTTAGCACTGAATAGTATTCCATCGTCTGAATGTACTACAGTTTATTTATCTATTCACTTACTGAAGGACATCTTGGTTATCTCCAAGTTTGGGCAATTATGAATAAATCTGGTATCAACATCCACATGCAGATTTTTGTATAGACATAAGTTTTCAACTCATTTGGGCAAATACCAAGCTATTGCTGGATCACATGGTAAGAGTATGTTTAGTTTTATAAGAAACTGTGAAATGTGTTCCAATTGGTTCACTTTGAAACTTTCTCCTCTCAAAATATTAATGTTTTCTTCTCTGAGCTGTGGAATTGGCAATGACATAAAATGACTCCGCTATGCTTTAATCAGTCTATGAAAACCTTCTTCTATTGCCTTTCTTATCTCTTTTTCTTATTTGTCACAATAATTTTGCAGTCTCCATATTTTGCCCACTCCCCATCCACCACCCAAGATTGAGATTCCAGAGAAAATGAAGCATTCTGGGTTGAGCCTCTTCAACAATCCTAGCTGCAAAATTACCCACCCTTTTCCATCCATACGTTCTTTCCCTTTGTCACACACACACACACACACACACACACACACACACACACACACACCAAAAGATTTCTTGCTCCTCCAACCAAACATAATCCTTTTATCTGAGTTCTGAACCTCAATCCAACCCACACAGTTTTCCTTTTATGTCTTCAAAATTTTCCTCTTCCATTTCTTCTCGGCACGTAAAAAGCTTAATTCACTCACATCTGAAAACAAGCAAGACTAAAAGCCTTCAATTACCCTGCCTAAGTCTCTCTTCCCTGCGTAGCTTCTCTCCTAGAAGCAGAAGGTCTACTCTATTAACTCCACTCACTCTCTTGCCGTGTAGTCTTCTACCCACCGACATTTGCACTCCTACTCTTCTGCATCTGTGTTCTCTACTGTCAGCAGTTTACCTTTAATTGCAAATCTCAGTGAATACTTTTCAGCCTTGTTATGGCTCTATTCCAGTTGCTACCAGTGCCTCATTTTGACTTCTTTCCCAATTGTGATCCCACCCGTAGCCTTTGGTCCCATCTAACGACTTGTCTCTCCTGGCCATTGTATGTCTTTTTTGCAAACTCTTCTCTTCTTGTTCTTTCTTCTCAAGGCCTCAGGTGGGCTGCTTAGACCTAGCTCTAGTCCTGGGGTATTGACCTGCATGGTTGATGCATTGATCTAACACATCCTTGCCCTCCTGATAGGTGGGAGGATATTTTAACTCTATATCATCTCACCAGATTACTTCAACTCCCACTTATGAATTAAAGGCTCACAAATTTACAGCTCACAAATTTATATCTGTATATCAGAAGCATACACCAGGATGTCCCACAGACACTTCAAATTCAACATTTCCAAAACTAATCATCTCATCTTAACCCTCAAGTCTGCTCTTCCTCCAATATTCCCTTTCTTAATGAATGTGGTCATCCAAACAAGCTGTGTTTGCTTCAATAGTTTTAGTACATTTGCAGTACTCTCCTACTATTCTCTCTATATTCAGTCCTCCTCAGTTCATCCCATAGCACTACCAGAATTGTTATGCTAACAAATAAATCTGACTTTTCAGCCCTCTATTTAGAAATATTTGATAGCTCTCTGCCATCTATAGAATGAAGTATAAACTCCTTAAAGATCAAACAAATCCCCCATCCTCTGGCTCTTCTCTGACTCTTAAGCTTCATCTCCTGCCATGCTGGCTCTCATACTTTGTGCTCCAGAAATACTAAGTTATAAACATATGTGCTCTAGAGAACATTTGTCATTTTGGATGCTCAACGGCAACAAGGAAAAAAAAAAAAAAAAACAAGACCCACAGTAGTTTCTCTAATAGGAAGAATTTAACAAAATTAATCAGTTGAATATGTACTGGGGGACTGAAAAGGCAAAGGAGACAACTGAGGCAACACAAATAGTAACTTCAGGAGGCATCTGCCAGCCTGTGGTTTGGGGAACAAAGGGAAGATATTGGGATTAGTAGAACCTGGAAGCTTGGGGAAAAGGCCTTGTAGAGTTGGGATCCAGACATCCCAAGAGGAGGTGCAGCCCTCCTGATGCTTTAGTATCTCAGAAGTAAGTCACCATGCAGCTTAGTTCCAGATTACTGAAAAAGGGGCACTGGCTTATTGGAGCAGGTATCTCAGTGGGAGATGGGCAGTTATAACATTGCTTCTTGATGTGTGGGGAAAACCTCAAGACTAGAATCAGCTGCCCCTATCAGGTTGAACAACCATTTCTAGGGGTACTCTGATAAGAGAATGGAGCAAAAGAGGAAGAAACAAGCCCCTTCTCCATCCTGTAAACTTCTAGTCTTCCTCTAGTACCCGCTATTAGCAGAATTTATCAGGGTTCCAGCAGGCAAATGAGAAATGTGGTTTGCAGAGTCTCAGCCCCAGCACCACTAAGCAGAGAACAGAAGGATAGAACTTAATAACCAGCATCCAAACAACCTTCCTATTTGAGGAAATGAGAAGATTGATGAAAAGTGGAGCCCTGCTTCTAAATCTGAAAGATGAAGGTGGAAGAGTGTTACTCCCTTTTAGAGTTCTCTGAAGCTAGAGCACCTACATTTACCCAAAGAGATACTGCTCCCAGGACTTTGTCCCTGGAATAAGAGATAGAAAAAAGAGGGGACAGTAAAGCATTCATTTCAGTTATGGCTCTGGCAACAGCACAGTCCAGTGCCAAGAGGCAGTGGTCTCAGGAATGGCAGTCATGGTGACCAGTGACCGGACCAGTAAGGCCAAGACTGCCAGTGGATGCTTCCAGGGTCTACCAGTGCCACCTCTAGCTACCCAGTCTCCTATAGTTCTTTTTTTTCTCTATTCTGAGCTTAGTTCTTTGGACTTCCTGAGGATTCTGGGGGCTATGCAAATATCATTCAATACATCACTTTTCTGCTTAAATTAACCAGCATTGGTTTCTATTGATTGCAAGAAAAAGTATCCTGTCTAGTATATCTAACATGCTTTCATATCTCATGCCTTTACATTTTTTTTCCCACTTGTGAGATTCCTTATTTTCATTCATTCACTTATTTGTCTTTCAGGTGCTACATCCTCTGGTCCCAAACAAATGTAGACTCCCATTGCAAAGAGGGTCTGTCTTTATAACTGCAGAGCTCATCTTGCACTCTTATCACATGTTAATGTGTTTTCTCCTCTGGTAGTAAACTTCTTGAGGTCTGTGTATCTAGCACAGAGCCTGGAATAGTATAAGAGGTCAAAAATATTTGTTGAATAAGTGAATGAATGGCTTTAATTCATTGACATTGCTCATGTTTAGTTGCAAATGTCTAGATATTTTCTTTTACTACATGAATCATAACTATAAGTAATCAAAACTGATCATCCTTCAGGGCCAAGTTACCCAACAATTTCAACATTTATAATTCACAGCATTTAGAAAGTTTGCAAGTGTTTCCCTTAGGTCATATTTTTGTTTATATCCTCATCCATTATACACATTAGCTTAATATATTCATATAGTTCCATGGTAGCTGTGTTTATTAATCAAAACATCAAGTTCAGAGGAGCTTCCCTGGTGGCGCAGTGGTTGAGAGTCTGCCTGCCAATGCAGGGGACACGGGTTCGAGCCCTGTTCTGGGAGGATCCCACATGCCACGGAGCATCTGGGCCCGTGAGCCACAACTACTGAGCCTGTGCATCTGGAGCCTGTGCTCCGCAACAAGAGAGGCCCGCGCACCGCGATGAAGAGTGGCCCCCGCTCGCCACAACTAGAGAAAGCCCTCGCACAGAAACGAAGACCCAACACAGCAAAAAATAAATAAATAAATAAAATTTTTTAAAAAAACAAAACATCAAGTTCAGAACAATTATAAGTCACAGTGCAGAAACAATGTCCTTGTAGGATGTCCTGTGCATTATAATTTATCCTTATTATGATAGTTTATACATTGCATCCATTCTGGTAGCTCCTTTAACAACTAATAATAGAGGAATCTAAAGTGGCTTTTTCCTTTTCAGTGAGCTTCTATAATCCCAGGGCAGAGAAAATAGCCTGTTCCATGGGACATTTTTGGACAGGCTCTGTGTGGTTAGATGATCCTTCTCTGTCCCCTCTTACCCTTACAATGTCTTAATGCCTTATATAGTCATTGACAGCCAACTGTGGTTGTTCTGAAACCTCTCCAGAGCTGCAGCTTCCTTTCCACTTTCACAAATCTGATTTCTCGAACCTCTCTGACACCCTGTGCAGGTGGCTTCCTAGAGTACAAAGCAGGTCCCTATGCCAATACATCTGAGCATGCTTTGCTAGCTACTCTAGAATAGAGCTTAAACCTCTGAGCATTGGCACTCCTAAGCCAGAGAGTTAAGAGGAACTGAGAGCCTTTTAAAACTATAACCCAGGAGAGAATTCTAGGGGGCACATGCCTTAAGGGGTTTCACTGACCAAGAGTTTACTAAAAATTTACTATGGGCCCAAAACTTTGCTTCTGCTCCCAAATTTGACCCTTATCATGCCTGAATGAATTCATTACTCTCTTTTCACTCACCTAGTGTAAATGGAGGAAAAAATCCTTTTTGTTTCTGGTTTCTCTAGGAAAAGCAGATACATCTATATTGTCTGGACAGAATGAGGGTTCATACTGGGGTTCATTCTCAGCCTCTTCTACTTTTGGAATCTATCTTCAAACCAACTGACCGTGAAAGTCTGATTGGGAGTTTGTCAGTTATAGAGAGACTCAAGAGTACTAAAAACTAGAGAAAAGAAAAGAAAAAAAAAACTGTTAGTCTTGGCAGGACTCTGAGTACAAATTTTGTAATTTTATAAAGTCAGAAATTCTTCCAACATTATACTTTGTTGAATTGCTATGGAGCCACACATGGAGAATTATATTCACAATACAAGTCATTTGTGTCTAATGTTTTAGTTATTGTGTCTCAACATATCTTGAAGGGTAGAGTTACAGAAGAAATAGAGTTGACTATTTTCAGTTGAGTTCCTTAGAACATATCTCCATAATAAAAATTTTTATAACTGAATAATAAGAATTTGCATTCTTGTCTTTTCCATTGCTTTAGCACCCTCATTGTGGATCGACTCAGGGCCTGACTCACCTTTCGTGCCCAGCATCTAGTCAAGTGCCTGACTTCTAGGAGCCACTCATTAAATAGTTTATGAAAACATAAATAAAAACTTCTTAAGACACAAAGAGGTAAAAGAGACAACACTTTCCCTTGAGTCTGAGGAGAGAAGAATCACAAACATGGCACAGCTGGTAAGGCAAGCACTGATGCCCAAGGTGGTACCCTGTCAATTTTGACCATGAGGACTGAAGGCATTTCAGATGAGGAAAAGAAACATTTGGGGGTTAAATTGGCCTGGGCAGAGTTTCACAGTGGAGAGAATTGAGGCAGACCTTATGGGAAAGGATTTGAATTGACAGAAAGAATAAGAGCATTCAGGTAATGATGAAAACTAAAGGTTATGGAAATGGAATTGTATAGAAGATATTAATGATCATATTATAAGTCTGTTGGATATAGTAGTGAGAGAAAGGAACTTTCTCTTGCTTGAAATCTCCTTGATTTCTCCTCTTTTAAAAATATATGTTCCGGGCTTCCCTGGTGGCACAGTGGTTGAGAGTCCACCTGCCTATGCAGCGGACACGGGTTTGTGCCCCGGTCCGGAAAGATCCCACATGCTGTGGAGCGGTTAGGCCCGTGAGCCATGGCCACTGAGCCTGCATGTCCAGAGCCTGTGCTCCACAACGGGAGAGGCCACAACAGTTAGAGGCCCGCGTACTGCAAAAAAACAAACAAACAAACAAAAAAATGTATATATATATATATATTCCACCTCTTCTTCAAGGTCATGTTCATGACTCACTTCCCTTCCCTAGCAGACCCAGCCTTAATCTTGCTCCCTTCTAAGAACTTCCTTTACATATTTTTTTTCCTGTACTATTTAGCACCCAAAGTGTAGCACACTGAGGTAGCGGAGAGAGGGCCCAAAAAACTGATATTCCAATATTAGTTGAAAAAATCAGGCAGAGCCTCCAAATCTTACCATTTTCTGGGGATGTGAGGTCTTTTGTAGCCTTCTCTCGCTACACAGCATATTCATTTAAAGACTCCTCTCTAGTTTCTCAAGTCAGACTGCCTTGCTTTGAATTCAACTCTACCACCTTCTGTTTGCCTGTAGCTAGTTGCTTAACTTTATCTTACTGTACACACAAAATAGGTCTATAAGAGTACCTCCTCCTTGTTGTGAAGTTTAAAAGCTTGCAAAGATTAAAAGATTTAATCCATTAAGAATTTAGCACACTTACTCCCAGAAGAAAAGCAGAAAGAAGTGATTTTCTTCTGCTCATCCAGTGTGGTAAAACCCTGCTCCAAGAATCTTGACTACCACTGACAGTCACTTGAGCCTTTAGTGTAACCATAACTGCCATACTATAGGCTGACTTCCCTTACCTTCTTGGTCTTTCAGTTTCCAAGCTATTTCTAGATAGGTTTCAATAAGAAATGTTCAACTTTTTTCATGGGTACTGGTGGTCAGGGGAAACAGGCTTAAGATGTATATTCAATCCCAGGTTTAGTTCTCCCATATCTAAAAAGCTGGAATGTGTCCCATAAGTATGAAAGTTGTGTTGCTCTATCTTTAAGGTCCTTTGAATTAATGAATCCCAAAGTAATGAGGTTGAGAAGTTAAGACTTAATTTAATAGATAGCAAAGAAAAAACTATAAATTCTTAATAGGTGAGTGAACAAGGGGTGATGCTTTAAGAAAATTGAGCAAGCGTTGGCTATAAGATGTATTGTATTTGAGGAAGAAAAGATGTTTTATATTCTGATGAGATTAAGATGTGTTGTTTTTTTAAAACACTTGGACAATACAATGTCACACAAATGTCAAGGTCTAATTAATAGAGTTCTATTCTCAGAAACATATTTAGAAAGAAAGAAAGGAAGGAAAGAAAGGACCCAAGAGTTGCTTAGCTTTTTAATGAAAAACCTACACTGATATAACCCCCTGAATAGAAGTAAACTGAAGTGCTGGTTTCCCACTTAAACACATTTCAAGTAACAAGCTGGCTTCTAGAATCCACATTAGTATTTTGAAATCTGTAGGGGGAGACTGGAAATCATTGTTTCAATAGTATCTCGCTTTAAGAGGAGCAAACAGACTGAAACCTTTGAACCAGTAGGTTTTATCCTCGGTAACCTGTCACTGAACTACCCAGTGGGTGATGTGTATTTTGGAAACTAAAGCCAAAATTAGCTGATTTTGGTAGATCATATAATAATTAAGCAACTATCCAAAATTAGTACAAGGAAATTCCATTTTCCTCAACCAAAAATGGGAAAACATAAAAATGAAGTTAGGCAATCTAAAAAGTTCTGGAATATAATAAAGCCATTTTCCCCCAAAGATAACATATATATATTTTTAAAACTGAATTCACCATTTGAAAAAACATACACATTTAACTCCTAGGACTTCCCTAATAATTTCTCAATTCAATTTTTATTTAACCGATCAAAGAATCCAGGTTTTATTATTTTTTAGCCATAAATTTTACTTAATTTGTTTTGTTTTGTTTTGTTTTTTGCGTTATGCAGGCCTCACTGTTGTGGCCTCTCCCGTTGCAGAGCACAGGCTCTGAAAGCACAGGCTCAGCGGCCATGGCTCATGGGCCCAGCCGCTCTGCGGCATGTGGGATCCTCCCGGACTGGGGCACAAACCCATGTCCCCTGCATTGGCAGGCGGACTCTCAACCACTGCGTCACCAGGGAAGCCACTTAATTTGTTTTTTAACAGCTTTATTGAGATACACTTCACACATCATATAATTCACCTATTTAAAGTATACAAATCAATGGCTTTTAGTATATTCAGAGTCGTTTATCTGTCACCACAATCAGTTTTAGAACATTTTCATTATCCCCAAAAGAAACTCCACATACATTAGCAGAAACTTATTTTGCCCTCATTCCCCCAGCCAGCCCTAGGCAACCACTGATCTTTTTGTATGTGGTCTTTTATGACTACAAGTTTTGTTATGAACATATGCAAGAATAGAATATATGCTACATTATTGCAGGTCTGCTTTCATAATTACAGTGAATTAAATGAGGAAATGTAGCTCTCTTTCTTTCTAAGTAAAGATTGTATGAGAAGAAAGTATTAGAAAAAGAGAAAGAATGATAGATTTTCATAAAGAAGAAGGAAGAAACCTGATGTATAAGAAGGAAAGAACAGGATGGGCTGGTACTTCCAGCTTCTTACTGGAGAGGCACACTAATGATTCCTAACCCAGCTTTAAGAGAGGACAAAGGTCAGATATAAATTCCTATGGTTCTGTAAAATGCACTGACATACAAGTGTTGCAAATGTGTAACAGAGCCATCATTCTGAGATGGGTCAAACATAGACAAAAACTACTGAAGAGTCACATGTACAGTAAGTAAAATAAGAATTGACCCCATCATTTCCCTCCTATATTGCTGTTTTTACTGATACCCATATGTCCACTGTCCTGACTCCAAGTTCAGACACTGTCTTTCTTCATAGTCTCAAGTGCTTTGTTTTTCAACATTTGTCACACCACACTGTGACAAAAGAAAATTTTTTTCTTGTGATGAGATCTACTCTCCCAGCAACTCTCAAACATGCAGAAGTTTGTACCTTTTGACCCCCTTCACCCAAATGCTTTTGATGACAGTGACTATTTGAAAGTCTCTTGAGTTTAATGTTTAATCTGCATCTTTGTACTCACAGGGCATATCTATAATCTCTCCATTGATGTACTCATCCTCATTCATGATTCTTTATAGATCTGTTGAGGTTTGCAGTTTTATCTTTTCACCTCACATGCTGGCAATGCCTCTCTTTAAAAGATTTGACCCTGTTCAGGCCTCTTTAAATGACGTTGACCATCTCTTACTTTATTTCTCACCTTTCCTGATTTTACTATTCATCACCTCATGTATAAAGGGAAAATCCAACATGTAGATATCATCCAAAACTCCTTTATATCAAGACACCAGATAGCACAGTGGAGCTTCGTGTCTTTCCTTTTCTTGTATATATTTCTGTTAAGACAAAAATATGATGTTAGAAAAACAGTATTTTTATCTGTTGTTGCAATATTCTAAATTGAATATGTTATAAAGTAGTAATAAGAAATAGGGTGTGCTAATGACTTCCTCTGTTCTTTCCTCCAACTGTTGTACAACTGTTAATTTTCAATTATTACAAAAGCACTTCTCCTGAGGGAAAGTCCCATGGAAGCAAAGCAAAGAAAGTATCTAAAAGAAAAATTCAAGGTGATGTCTTATTTCTTCTAGGTGACAAACTCATTGCAAGGTTTTGTGCTTTATCTGTCTCAGAATTCAAATTCAAAAGTAAGATTATTGGAGGAGACCTTCATGTTAGAAGAAGAGTAAGATGTGGAGATCACCTTCCTCCCCACAAATACATCAGAAATACATCTACAGGTGGAACAACTGCTACAGAACACCTACTGAACGCTGGTAGAAGACCTCAGAATTCCCCAAAGTCAAGAAACCTCCATGTACCTGGGTAGGGAAAAAGAAAAAAAGAAAAAACAGAGACAAAATAATAGGGATGGGACCTGACCCTCTGGGAAGGAGCTGTGAAGGAGGAAAAGTTTCCACATAATAGGAAGCCCCTTCACTGGCAGAGACCGGGGGTGGCGGGGGGAAAGCTTTGGAGCCACAGAAGAGAGTGGGGTAACAGGGGTGCAGACGGCAAAGCAGAGAGATTCCACACAGCGGATTGGGGCACAGCAGCACTTACCAGCCAGAGAAGTTTGTCTGCTCACCCTCCGGGGCAGGTGGGGGTTGGGAGCTGAGGCTTGGGCTTTGGAGGTCGGATCCCAGGGAGAGGACTGGGGTTGGCTTCACCCAGTGAACACAGCCTGAAGGGGGCTAGTGCACCACAGCTAGCCAGGAGGGAGTCCAGGAAAAAGTATGGAACTGCCTAAAGGCAAGAGACCATTGTTTCAGGGTGCGTGAGGAAAGGGGATTCAGAGTGCCGCCTAAACGAGCTCCAGAGACGGGTGCGAGCCATGGTTATCAGCGTGGACCCCAAAGACAGGCATGAGATGCTAAGGCTGCTGCTTCAGCCACCAAGAAGCCTGTGTGCAAGCCCAGGTCATTATCCACACCTCCCCTCCTGGGACCCTGTTCAGCCTGCCACTGCCAGGGTCCTGCGATCCAGGAACAACTTCCCTGGGAGAACACATGGCATGCCTCAGGCTGTTGGAACATCACGCCGGCATCTGCCCTACAGGCTAGCCCCTGCATTCTGTACCACTCCCTCCCCAAGGCCTGAATGAGCCAGAACCCCCTAATCAGCTACTACTTTAACCCCGTCCTGTCTGAGCGAAGAACAGGTGCCCTCAGGCGACCTACATGTAGAGGCGGGGCCAAATCCAAAGCTGAACCCCAGGAACTGTGAGAAGAAACAAAAGAAAGGGAAATTTCTCCCAGCAGCCTGAGGAGCAGCGGATTAAATCTCCACAATCAATTTGATGAACAGTGCATCTGTGGAATACCTGAATAGAAAATGAATCATTTTGGGAGCAAATGTAGAATTAGGGTTTGCTTTCTGCATCTAATTTCTTACTAGTTTTATGTTTATCTTACTTTAGTATTTAGAGTTTTTTTTTCATTGGTAGATTTGTTTATTGATTTGGTTGCTCTCTTCCTCCTTTTCTAAAAAAAAAAAAAAAATATA
>NW_006788722.1:2175010-2183618 GCF_000442215.2 Lipotes vexillifer
TCGCCTACGCTGAGAGCCTGTCCCGGCCACAGGGACACCTCTTTTGTCCTCCCTCCGAGGCTCACGGGACCGACAGATGGCCGTGGCAACCAAGGGCTGGACTGCAGGCAGCAGCAAGCTGGCTTGCTCTATGCCAACCTGCTTCTCCACCTGTCTCTCAACAAAACCTGCTCCTACACCTGTAATTTGAAAAAGAGACTTTCAAGATGGCAGAGGAGTAAGATGTGGAGATGACTTTCCTCCCCACAAATACATCAGAAATACATCTACATGTGGAACAACTCCTACAGAACACCTACTGAATGCTGGCAGAAGACCTCAGACTTCCCAAAAGATATAGATTTTTTTCCTTTTTCTCTTTTTGTAGTGTGTATGTGTATGCTTCTTTGTGTGATTTTGTCTGTATAGCTTTGTTTTTTACCATTTGAACTAGGGTTCTGTCTGTCTGTTTTATTTTATTTTTTTCTTTCAGTATAGTTCTTAGTGCTTGCTATCATTGGTGGATTTGTTTTATGGTTTGGTTGCTCTCCTCTTTCTTTTCTTCTTTTTCCTTTTTCTTTTTTTATTACTTTAAAATTTTTTTCATTTTAATAATTATTTTTTATTTTAATAACTTTATTTTATTTATTTATTTTTCTTACTTTTTTGCTCCCTTTACTTCTGAGCATTATGGCTGACAGTGTCTTGCTGTTCCATCCAGGTGTCAGGCATGTGCCTCTGAGGTGGAGAGCCGAGTTCAGGACATTGGTCCACCAGAGACCTCCCAGCTCCACATAATATCAAATGGCAAAAGCTCTCCCAGAGATCTCCATCTCAATGCTAAGACCCAGCTCCACTCAACAACCAGCAAGCTACAGTTCTGGAAACCCTAAGCCAAACAACAAGCAAGACAGGAACACAGCCCCACGCATTAACACAGAGGCTGTCTAAAATCAAAATAAGGTCACAAACATGCCAAAACACACGACCAGACATGGTCCTGCCCACCAAAAGACAGGATCCAGCCTCATCCACCAGAACACAGGCACCAGTCCCCTACACCAGGAAGCCTACAAAACCCACTGAACCAACCTTAGGCACTGGGGGCAAACACCCAAAACAACGGGAACTACGAACCTGTAGCCTGTGAAAAAGAGACCCCAAACACAGTAAATTAAGCAAAATGAGAAGACAGAAACACACAGCAGATGAAGGAGCATGGTAAACACCCACCAGACCTAACAAATGAAGAGGAAACAGGGAGTTTACCTGAAAAAGAACTCAGAGTAATGATAGTAAAGAAGACCTCAGGGCTTCCCTGGTGGCGCAGTGGTTGACAGTCCGCCTGCCGATGCAGGGGGCATGGGCTCATGCCCGGGTCCGGGAAGATCCCACATGCCACGGAGCTGCTGGATCCATGAGCCATGGCCACTGAGCCTGTGCTTTCAGAGCCTGTGCTCTGCATCAGGAGAGGCCACAACAGTGAGAGGCCCACGTACCGCAAAAAAAAAAAAGAAGACCCCAAATCTTGGAAATAGAATGGAGAAAATACAAGAAACATTTAAGAAAGACTTAGAAGAACTAAAGAGCAAACAAACAGTGATGACCAACACAATAAATGAAGTTAAAAATTCTCTGGAAGGAATCAATAGCAGAATAACTGATTTAGAAAAATGGGCACATAACCTGGAAGATAAAATAGTGGAAATAAGTACTGCAAAGCAGAATAAAGAAAAACAAATGAAAAGAATTGAGGACAGTATTAGAGACCTCCTGGACAATATTAAACACAACAATATTCAAATTATAGGGGTCCCAGAAGAAGAAGAGAAAAAAGAAAGGGACTGAGAAAATATTTGAAGAGATTATATTTGAAAACTCCACTAATATGGGAAAGGAAATACTCAATCAAGTCCAGAAAGTGCAGAGACCCATACAGGATAAATCCAAGGAGAAACATGTCAGGGCACATATTAATCAAACTATCAAAAATTAAATACAAAGAAAAAATATTAAAAGCAGCAAGGGATAAACAACAAATAGCAGACAAGGGAATCCCCATAAGATTAACAGATGATCTTTCAGCAGAAATTCTGCAAGCCAGAAGGGAGTGGAAGGACATATTTAAAGAGATGAAAGGGAAAAACCTACAACCAAGATTATTCTAACCAGCAAGGATCTCATTCATATTCAACAGAGAAATTAAAATCTTCACAGACAAGAAAAAACTAAAAGAAATCAGCACCACCAAACGAGCTTTACAACAAATGCTAAAGGAAATTCTCTGGCAGGAAACACAAGAGAAGGAAAAGACCTAAAATAACAAACCCAACACAATTAAGAAAATGGTAATAGGAACATATATATCGATAATTACCTTAAAAGTAAATGGATTAAATGCTCCAACCAAAAGACATAGACTGGCTGAATGGATGCAAACACAAGACTCATATTTATGCTGTCTACAAGAGACCCACTTCAGACCTAGAGACACATACAGACTGAAAGTGAGGGGATAGAAAAAGATATTCCATACAAATGGAAATCAAAAGAAGCTGGAGGCTTTAAAATAAAGCCTATTACAAGACACACAGAAGGACACTACATAATGATCAACGGATCAATCCAAGAAGAAGATATAACAATTGTAAATATTTATGCACCCAACATAGGAACTACTCCATACATAAGGCAAATGCTAACAGCCATAAAAGGGGAAATCGATAGTAACTCAATAATAGTAGGGGATTTTAACACCCCACTTTCACCAATGGACAGATTATCCAAAATGAAAATAAATAAGGAAACAGAAGCTTTACATGAGACATTAAACAAGATGAACTTAATTGATATTTATAGGACATTCCATCCAAAAAAAAAAAAAAAAACAGAATACCCTTTCTTCTCATGTGCTGATGGAATATTCTCCAGGATAGATCATATCTTGGGTCACAAATCAAGCCTAGGTAAATTTAAGAAAATTGAAATCACATCAAGCATCTTTTCCGACCACAACACTATGAGACAAATATCAATTACAGGGAAAAAAACTCTAAAAAATACAAACACATTGGAGGCTAAACAATACACTACTTAATAACCAAGAAATCACTGAAGAAATCAAACAGGAAATCAAAAACTACCTAGAAACAAATGACAATGAAAACACGATGACCCAAAACCCGTGGGATTCAGCAAAAGCAGTTCTAAGAGGGAAGTTTATAGCAATACAATCCTACCTCAAGAAACAAGAAACATCTTAAATAAATAACCTAACCTTACACCTAAAGCAATTAGAGAAGAAGAACAAAAAAACCCACAAAGTTAGTGGAAGGAAACAAATCATAATGATCAGATCAGAAATAAGTGAAAAAGTAATGAAGGAAAGAATGCAAAGATCAGTAAAACTAAAAGCTGCTTCTTTGAGAAGATAAAAAAAAATTAATAAACCATTAGCCAGACTCATCAAGAAAAAAAGGGAGAAGACTCATATCAATAGAATTAGAAATGAAAAAGGAGAAGTAACAAGTGACATTGCAGAAACACGAAAGCTCATGAGAGATTACTACCAACAACTATATGCCAATAAAATAGACAACCTGGAGAAATGGATAAATTCTTAGAAAAGCACAACATTCTGAGAATGAACCAGGAAGAAATAGAAAGTATAAGCATACCAATCGCAAGCACTGAAATTGAGACTGTGATTAAAAATCTTCCAACAAACAAAAGCTTAGGACCAGATGGCTTCACAGGCAAATTCTATCAAATATTTAGAGGACACCTAATACTTATCCTTCTCAAACTCTTCCAAAATATAGCAGAGAGAGGAATACTCCCAAACTCATCCTACGAGGCCACCATCACCTTCATACCAAAACCAGACAAAGACGTCACAAAGAAAGAAAACTAGAGGCCAATGTCATTGATGAACATAGATGCAAAACTCTTCAACAAAATACTATCAAACAGAATCCAACAGCACATTAAAAAATCATACACCATGCAGGCAGGGTTTATCCCAGGAATGAAAGGATCCTTCAATATGTGCAAATTAATCAATGTGATATACCATATTAACAAAATGAAGTATAAAAACCATATGATCATCTCAATAGATGCAGAAAAATCTTTCAACACAATTCAATACCCATTTATAATAAAAACTCTCCAGAAAATAGACATAGAGGGAACTTATCTCAACATAATAAAGGCCATATATGACAAACCCACAGCCAACACAGTTCTCAATGGTAAAATACTGAAACTATTTCCCCTAAGGCCAGGAAAAAGACAACTCTCACCACTCTTATTCAACATAATTTTGGAAGTTTTAGCCACAGCAGTCAGAGAAGAAAAAGAAATAAAAGGAATCCAAATTGGAAAAGAAGAAATAAAGCTGTCACTGTTTGCAGATGACATGATACTATACATAGAGAATCGTAAAGATGCTACTAGAAAACTACTAGACCTAATCAATGAATTTGGTAATGTAGCAGGATACAAAACTAATGCACAGAAATCTCTTGCATTCCTATACATTAATGATGAAAAATCTGAAGGAGAAGTTAAGGAAACACTCCCATTTACCACTGCAACAAAAAGAATAAAATATCTAGGAATAAACCTACCTAAGGAGACAAAAGACCTAATGCAGCAAACTATGAGATACTGATGAAAGAAATTAAAGATGAGACAAACTGATGGAGAGATTTGCCATGTTCTTGGATTGGAAGAAGCAACATTGTGAAAATGACTCTACTACCCAAAACAATCTACAGCTTCAGTGAAATCCCTATCAAACTATCAATGGCATTTTTCACAGAATTATAACAAAAAATTTTACAATTTGTATGGAAACACAAAAGACCCTGAATAGCCAAAGCAATTTTGAGAAAAAAAATGGAGCTGGAGGAATGAGGTTCCCAGACTTCAGACTACACTACAAAGGCACAGTAATCAAGACAGTATGGTACTGGAACCAAAACAGAAATATAGATCAATGGAACAGGATAGAAAGCCCAGAGATAAACCCACGCACATCTTTGATAAAGGAGGCAAGAATATAGAAAGGAGGAAAGACTGCCCCTTCAATAAGTGGTGTTGGGAAAACTGAACAGCTACAGGTAAAAGAATGAAATTAGAGCACTTCCTAACACCATACACCAAAATAAACTCAAAATGGATTAAAGACCTAAATGTAAGGATAGACACTATAAAACTCTTAAAGGGAAACATAGGCAGAACCCTCTATGACATAAATCACAGTAAGACCCTTTTTGACCCACCTCCTAGAAAAATGGAAATAAAAACAAAAATAAACAAATGGGACCTAATGAAACTTCAAAGCTTTTGCACAACAGAGAAACAATAAACAAGATGAAAAGACAACCCTCAAAATAGGAGAAAATATTTGCAAACAAAGCAACTGACAATGAATTAATCTCCAAAATATACAAGCAGCCCATGCAGCTCAATATCAGAAAGCAAACAATCCAATCCAAAAATGTGCAGAAGACCTAAATAGACATTTTTTCAAAGAAGATATACAGATTGCCAACACACACATGAAAGAATGTTCAGCATCACTAACAATTAGAGAAATGCAAAATCAAAACTAGAATGAGGTATCACCTCATGCCAGTCAGAATGGCCATCATCAAAAAATCTACAAACAATAAATGCTGGAGAGGATGTGGAGAAAAGGGAACCCTCTTGCACTGTTGGTGGGAATGTAAATTGATACAGCCCTATGGAGAACAGTATGGAGGTTCCTTAAAAAACTAAAAACAGAACTACCATACAACACAGCAATCCCACTACTGGGCATAGACCCTGAGAAAACCATAATTCAAAAGGAGTCATGTACCACAATGTTCATTGCAGCTCTATTTACAATAGCAAGGACATGGCAGCAACCTAGGTGTCCATCAAGAGATGAATGGATAAAGAATATGTGACACATATATACAATGGAATATTACTCAGCCATAAAAAGAAACTAAATTGAGTTATTTGTAGTGAGGTGGAAGGACCTAGAGTCTGTCATACACAGGGAAATAATTCAGAAAGAGAAAAACAAATACCGTATGCTAACATATATATGGATGGAGTCTAAAAAAAAAAAAAAAAGGTCAGGAATAACCTAGTGGCAATATGGGAATAAAGATGCAGAACTACTAGAGAATGGACTTGAGGACATGGAGGGGGGTGGAAGGGTTAGCTGGGACAAAGTGAGAGAGTGGCATGGACATATATACACTACCAAATGTAAAATAGATAGCTAGTGGGAAGCAGCCGCATAGCACAGGGAGATCAGCTCAGTGCTTTGTGACCACCTAGAGGGGTGGGATAGGGAGGGTGGGAGGGAGAGAGATGCAAGAGGGAAGAGATACAGGTATATATGCATATGTATATCTGATTCACTTTGTTATAAAGAAGAATATAACACACCATTGTAAAGCAATTATACTCTAATAAACATGTTGAAAAAAAATGAAAATGAGTCATTTGTAGTGAGGTGGATGGACCTAGAGTCTGTCATACAGAGTGAAGTAAGTCAGAAAGCATAAAACAAATACTGTATGTTAACCCATATAAATGGAATCTGAAAAAAAAAAGTTTCTGAAGAACCTAGGGGTGGGACAGGAATAAGGGCAAAGACGTAGAGAATGGTCTTGAGGACAAGGGGAAGGGGAAGGGTAAGCTGGGACTGAGAGAGTGGCATGGACTTATATATACTACCAAATGTAAAATAGATGGCTAATTGGGAAGCAGCAGCATAGCACAGGGAGATCAGCTCGGTGCTTTGTGACCACATAGAAGAGTGGGAAAAGGTGTGTTTGTGGGAGAAGCAAGACGGAGGAGATATGGGGATATATGTATATGTATAGCTGATTTACTTTGTTATAAAGCAGAAACTAACACACCATTGTAAAGCAATTATATTCCAATAAAGATGTTAAAAAATAGATTATTATTACAAAGATCTGTATTAACATACTTATTTAATTGAAAAAATGAAGCCAATGTCTGTTACTAATCCTTAAACTGTACAGTGGTAAAGCAAACACAGTGACATGTTAACAATTAGTGAATATAAGTAAAGATTATGTTTACTGTCCTATATTCAACATTTTTTCTGTATTTGAAATTCTCAAATAAAAATTTGGGGAAAAATCATTTTGTATTCGTGTCTGCAAGGTCTGTCATTCCTCGTCAAAGCCAAGTCCAATGAAATATTGGTCTTTGACCTCAAAAAAAAAAGTGTATGAAAGTTCAGTTCATTTTTTTCTGTTTGTATTGAATTTTATATTTTCCCCAATATTTTCTGGTTTTATTTATTTGTTTGGGGGAACATCAAAAGTTAGCAAAGTTTCCAAAGTCAAAACTATACAAAAAAGTATACTAGAGGGCTTTCCTGGTGGTGCAGTGGTAGTCCGGGTAGTCCGCCTGCCGATGCATGGAACACGGGTTCGTGCCCCAGTCCAGGAAGATCTCACATGCCATGGAGCGGCTGGGCCTGTGAGCCATGGCTGCTGAGCCTGTGCGTCCAGAGCCTGTGCTCCGCAACGGGAGAGGCCGCAACAGTGAGAGGCCCATGTACCAAAAAAAAAAAAAAAAAAAGTATACTAGAGACACATCCCTCCCTCGACCCCCTTCTTTCTTCTACCCCACTGTCACTAACCACCTGTAGGAAACCTATAACACTGCTTTGTGGCCCATCCCTCCTGTGTTTCTTTTAAAAAATAAGAAGATACATATTTATTTTCTCATTTCCCATTCTCTGTTACACAAAAGAGAACATATTACAGACACACTTTTAAATTTGCTTTTTCCCCTATGTAATGTTTCTGAAAATTGTGCCTTATCAGTTTATAGTAATCATCTCCCTCTCTCTTTTTCTTTTTTTTTAAACAGCTGCAGAATACTAAGTTGCCTAACATATCATAGTTTACACACCCAATCCATGTATGGGAATTTTAGTTGTGCCCATATTTTGCAATGACAAAAAAATGCTGCACTGAATAATCCTGTTCATAATATTTCTATTGTTGTAAGGTGTATCTTCATGGGAAAGTCCCAGAGGTGGGACTGATGTGTCAAAAATTAAACACACATATAGTTCTGTTAAATCCCCTTCTGTAAGGGTGATACCATTTTGCATTCTTACCAGCAATGTGTGAGAACATGCCTATGAGAGTATGTTGTTAAACTTTTGTATTTTTTGCCAATTTGATAGGTGACAGTTGGTATCAGTGTAATTTTAATTTGCATTCCTCTTGTTAACTGAGGTTGAATAACTTTTCATATGTTTAAAGATAATTTATATAATTTTTGTGAAATATAAAAATACATTTTGTGTTGTCTATTCATGTCTTTTGCCTGTTTTTTCCTACTGGGTTTTAGTCTTTTTCCCTCTCAGTTTTTTAGAGTTACCTATATATTAGGAATATCAGCCTTTTATCTGTGACATATGTTGTAAAAAATTACTTCAAATTTACCATTTATTTTTTTCTACTTCGTTCATGGAGTTTTTGTCTTGAGAACATTTTTTATGTAGTCAAATATATCAATATTTTCTTTTATTTAATATGGATTTTGAATCATGGTTATAAAGTCTTTCCCT
>NW_006788722.1:2183628-2203762 GCF_000442215.2 Lipotes vexillifer
ATTTTAGAAGAATTCACCCATTTATTTTTTAGTACTTGTAACTTCTTTCCTTCCTTCCTTCCTTCCTTTCCTCCTTCCTTCCTTCCTTCTTTCCTTCCTTCCTTCCTTCCTTCCTTCCTTTTCTCTCTCTCTTTCTTTCTTTCTCCTGTCTCTTAAATCTTTGATCCAGGTGATGATTTTCTTGCGTGAAGAGTGCAGTATTGATCTCACTATATTATTTTTCAAATGGCTTTTCTCTTTCTGCAGCAATTTATTTAATGGTTTTTATTTTTCAAAAAAGGTCCATCTTGTCTCTGGTGATTTGAGACATCATTTTAATTATATATGAATTTAAATATATATTTGGGTCTATTTCTGGACTTTGTATTTGATTTCACTGAACTATCTGCCTATTCCTGTGCCAGCTACCAGACTGTGCTAACTATCAAGGCTTTGTAGTATGTGTTAATAGCTATGGAAGAAGGTTAGTCCCATCTCACAGCTTTTCTTTTTCAGTATTCTGCTGTCTATTCTGGGTGAGAAGTTTTTTTCTGCATATTAGTAAATATTTAACTAAATCCATAAAAATTTTTGATATTTATTAAGATTGTATTAAATTTGTAAATTAACATAAAGAGAATTGACATCTTCATGATTGAGTCATATTATCCCAAAGTAGTGGATATCTTTTCATTTGTTCAAATCTACCTTTGTGTTCTCCTCACACGGATTTTGCAGATTTCTTGCTAAGTTTATTTCTAAGAATTTTATCTTCTTTTGCTATGTAAAAAGAGTTTTCTGTATCATTTTATCATTTAACTGGCTATTTTTGTGTATATACAGATTATTTCTTTATAGCAATTTAATATCCTTCTACATTACTGAATTTTTTTATTATCTGAGTCCATGGACATTCTTTTGAAAACTACACACTACACATTTTCTTATAGAAGATAATGTTTCCTAATAGAAGATTCCTTACTTTACTCAAGAGTATATGATGGGGCTTCCCTGGTGGCACAGTGGTTAAGAATCTGCCTGCCAATGCAGGAGACATGGGTTTGAGCCCTGGTCCGGAAAGATCCCACATGCCGTGGAGCAACTAAGCTGGTGTACCACAACTACTGAGCTTGCACTCTAGAGCCCGAGAGCCACAACTACTGAGCCTACATGCCACAACTACTGAAGCCCACACACTCTAGAGCCCATACTGCGCAACAAGAGAAGCCACCACAATGAGAAGCCTGCACACCGCAGCAAAGAGTAGTCCCCACTCACCACAACTAGAGAAAGCCCACACGCAGCAACGAAGACCCAATGCCGCCAAAAATAAATTAATTAAATAAATTAAAAACAAAAAAGAGTATATAATGTTACAATCACATCACAAAGAATAAAATACCTAGGAATAAACCTACCTAAGGAGGCAAAAGACCTATAATCAGAAAACTATAAGATAGTGATGAAAGAAATAAAAGATGACACAAACATATGGAGAGATTATACCATGTTCTTAGATTGGAAGAATCAATATTGTCAAAATGACTATACTACCTGAAGCAATCTACAGATTCAATGCAATCCCTATCATATTACCAATTGCATTTTTCACAGAATTATAACAAAAAAAATTTACAATTTGTGTGGAAACACAAAAGACCCCGAATAGCAAAAGCAATTTTGAGAAAGAAAAATGGAGCAGGAGGAATCAAGCTCTCTGACTACAGACAATACTACAAAGTTACAGTAATCAAAACAGTATGGTACTGGCACAAAAACAGAAATATAGATCAATGGAACAGTATAGAAAGCCCAGAGATAAACCCACACACCTATAGCCAACTAATCTATGGCAAAGGAGGCAAGACTATACAATGGAATAAAGACAGCCTCTTCAATAAGTGGTGCTGGGAAAACTGGACAGCTACAGGTAAAAGAATGAAATTAGAACACTCCTAACACCATACACAAAAATAAACTCAAAACGGATTAAAGACTTAAATGTAAGGCCAGACATTATAACACTCTTAGAGGAAAACATAGGCAGAACACCCTTTGACACAAATTGCAGCAAGATCCTTTTTGGTCCATCTCCTAGATAAATGGAAATAAAAACAAAACTAAACAAATCATACCTAATTAAACTTAAAAGCCTTTGCACAGCACAGGAAACCTTAAACAAAACAAAAAGACAACCCTCGGAATGGGAGAAAACATGTGCAAATGAAGCAACCGACAAGGGATTAATCACCAAAATATACAAACAGCTCATGCAGCTCAATATCAAAAAGAACAAACAACCCAATCTAAAAATGGGTGGAAGCTCTAAATAGGTATTTCTTCAAAGAAGACATACAAATAGGCAAAAAGCACATGAAAAGATGCTCAACGTCACTAATTATTAGGTAAATGCAAATCAAAACTACAATGAGGTATCACCTCACACCGGTCAGAAGGGTCAAAAAGTCTACAAACAATAAATGCTGGAGAAGGTCTAGGGAAAAGGGAACCCTCCTACACTGTTGGTGGGAATGTAAATTGGTAGAGCCACTATGGAGAACAGTGTGGAGGTTCCTTATAAAACTAAAAATAGAGCTACTGTATGATCCAGCAATCCCATTCCTGAGCATATATCTGGAGAAAACCATAATTCGAAAAGACACATGCACCCCAGTGTTCATTACAGCACTATTTACAATAGCCAGGATGTGGAAGCAACCTAAATGTCCATCAGCAGAGGAATGGATAAAGAAGATGTGGCACATATATACAATGGAATATTACCCAGCCATAAAAATTAGTGAAATAATGCCATTTGCAGCAGCATGTATGGACCTAGAGATTGTCATACTGAGTGAAGTAAGTCAGACATAGAAGGACGAATATCATATGATATCGCTTATGTGTGGAACATAAAAAAGGGTACAAATGAACTTAATCACAAAACAGAAATAGAGTTACAGATGTAGAAAACAAACTTATGGTTACCAGGGGCAAAGCAGGGGAGGGTTAAATTGGGAGATTGGGATTGACATATACACACTACTATATATAAAATACATAACTAATAAGAACTTACTGTGTAGCACAGGGAACCCTACTCAATACTCTGTAATGGCCTATATAGGAAAAGAGTCTAAAAAAGAGTGGATATATGTGTATGTATAACTGATTCACTTTGCTTTATGCCTGAAACTAACACAACATTGTAAATCAACTAGACTCCAATAAAAATGTAAAAAAACTAAGTGCAAACCTGATTGTGCCAAAAGAGTATATGATGTTATTATTTTAGAGTTAAAGAAAACTGTAACAATGTTGAAGTTTCAAGATCTATTTGTTTCAAGAAGAGGTCAGTATACTTCACAATTTCAATACTTACTACAACAATGGTAATGGAGACAGTGTGGTACTGGCACAAGGTCAGATGTATATATCAAAGGATTAAAATTGGGAGTCCAGAAATAAACCCATATATCTATGGTCAACTTATTTTCAACAAGCGTGTAGAGACCACTAAATGGGGAAAGAATATTCTTCAAGTGGTGCTGGGACAGCTGGATAGCCATATGCAAAAGAATGAATCATCCCACACCATAACAAAAATTAACTCAAACTAGATCAAGGGCCTAAATGTAAGAGTAAAGCTTATACAACTCTTATAAGAAAACATAGGATTAAATCTTCATAACATAGGATTTGACAAATGATTCTTGAATACGACACCAAAAGCCTGAGCAACAAAAGAAAAAAAAATGATAAATTGAAGTTCATCAGAGTTAAAAACTTTTGTGCTTCAAAAAGCACCACTAAGAAAGAGAAAAGACTACCCAAAGAATGGGAGAAAATATTTGCAAATTATATATCTAACAAGGGGCTTATATCTAGAATTTATTAAGAACTCTTACAATTCAATAATAAAGATGATAAGCCAATTTTTTTAATGAACAAAGGATCTGAATAGACACTACACAAAAGAATATATACAAATGACAAATAATTGCATGAAAAGATCAGCAATATTAATCATCAGGGAAATAAAAATCAAAACCACAATGAGATATTACTTCACACTCACTAGGATGTCTAGAAACAAAAAGTCAGATAGTGTTGGAAAGGCTGCACAAAAATCAGAACCCTCATCCACTACTGCTGAGAATGTTAAAAGGTACAGCCACTTTGGAAAACAGTTTGGCAGTTTCTCACACAATTAAACATAGAGTTACCATATAATCCAGCTTTTCTGCTCCTAAATATACATCCAAGAGAAATCAAAAGATATGTCTAAACAGAAATTTACACATAAATGTTTATAGCAACATTATTCATAATTGCCAAAAAGGGAGACAATCCAAATGTCCATCAATGGACAAATTGATAAACAAAATATGGTATATCCACACAATGGAATATTATTGGCAAGAAAAAGGAATGAAATACTGAAACATGCTGCAACACGGATGAACCTTGAAAACATTATGCTAAGCACTAAAAGCCAGTAATGAAGGACCATATACTAAATGATTCCATTCATATGAAAATCCAACATAGGGAAATCTATAGAGACAGAAGGTAGATTTGTGGTTGTTTAGCACTAGGGGCAAAAGTTGGGGGAGCTGAAACAGGTAATAGTTAGAAGAATTTCCTTTTGAGGTGATGAAAAGGTTCTAAAATTGACTGTGATGATGATTGCATGTATCTATGGATATATAAAACCATTGAATTGTACAGCTGAAATTATTGAATTGTATAGTATGTGAATTATATCCAATAAAGTTTTTTTTTAAATGAAGAAGAAGGAAGAGGTAGAGGAGGAAGTTAGACATTCTCCAAAATGACATTAGACATTAGAGGAGGAAGTTAGTTAGACATTCTCCAAAATGTCTTAAAAACCTTGACATTTTCCTGAAAGTGTTAGAAGCCCACATTGGGTCCATATGATAGTAACTATAAAACTCTTTAATAAAATGTGCTACCTATTTTCCCCCCAAAATGGAAACTGCTTACATTAAACTATATGGACATGAGTTTAAGGAAAAAGAAATATGAAATAAGGATCAAGAAATAGTGAAATGGTCATATGGAAGCCAGGAGCAGAAAGGAAATTATGATCTGTTGCAAAGCTCTAACTTCCAGAGAGGAGAAATTTTATCAGTTCCTTGGGAAACACAAAGCCTTCTTTTCTGTCACTCATGTCTTAAATGTTTAAAAGAAATCTTATAGAAAGACCTGTTAAAGAATTTAACATGGACAATGCACATTACACATATTTTAGGATTATAGTTAAAATTACAATGCTTATAAAGTACTTAAACTGGAAATATACAGTATCTTGTTCACACATAGCATATTAGATTTCCGAAGATTTTGTGAAAGAAGGAAAAAACTGTGTAAGAATCATGAAATTTACAAATGAACAAAATCAAAATGTAGGAGGTCTTTAATATTTAGATAGACTGACCTCAAAGTTGTGATTGTTTATGAATAAAAGCCATTCTAATCAAACACGTTAGATAAAAAAACTAGTTCAGCACAAAAGTCATGCATACAAATATACAAAGTCATATTTTTTCAAAAAAAGAAGCTACAGTTTATTGAGAACTTCTAGGTTCTGGGCACTATGTTAGTACTTTTAAACCTTGTCTTATTTAAGCTTTACAAGCACCCTACACAGTTGATATTTATAACTGCTATTTTTCAGATAAGCCAAGGTGATCAAAGAAAGTCAGTGATGATGATGATCCTGTACATTAAATACAGCCTTAAGCCAGACTTAAATTTCGGGTGGAATCACTTGTCTGCTGAGAAAAATGTCATCATTGATGATAAGGATTTTTAAACTCTAACTTCAGAGTCCTGACTCTTGAGTGATAGTTCCAAATGGCCCATTAAAATCTAAAATCAGAAAGGGCTTTGTTTGAACCCTACAGAGACATGGCACTGAATCTAACAGCAAGATTGATTGATTGTGCATTTGCAGACTTGGCAGCTTTTGCAATGATGATTAAAATAATCAACTTTCACCTCTTCCTTTCCTCTGGGATTTATGGAGAATATTTTTATTTTGGGAGAGTTTTCTTACAGAGAAATGATGCTTAGCTTCAGTGCCACTCTAATCTTAGGGCTGATTTAGAAAACACACCAAGCAGTTTAATATGTTTCCATAATAATTAATACTTAAAATATTATAATAACAAAAATGTAGACTAAATTGCCCCTAAAGTTTTCATAAATAATTCTAAACTAAAGTAAAATCTGAACATAGAATGTAAAAATTATCTAGATTCTGTGTTTCTTCTCCTATTGTTTTTACCTGTCTGCTGGCCAGTTACTAAACAGTGCATGGAGAATGAGGAAACAGGAAAACAACTTTGCAAATTATTTTTAAACAGAAAATAACTTGAAATTAACCTGATTGCATTCCTATTACTTATAGATTAAATTTTTTATATGCTTGTTCTCTATGCCTGTTAACCTGTGAATGAGAGGTTGGGTATATATCTAAATTTTTTATGTTTTATATGTTTTTTTATATATGTTTGTTCTCTATGCCTGTTAGCCTGTGAATTAGAGGTTGGGTATATATCTAAATTTGTATTCTAAAATTTAAAGAAAGTCATATAAAGATGGATTTTAGTGAGCACACACTTTCTCTTTAAGAAATAAGAATGTAAATGACCAAAGGAAAAATACAGATTAAAATCATTTGAATGATTCAGAGTACTCTTTTCCATTTTTGGTGATGAATTGATCAGTAATCTACTTTGTCACAAAGGATATTTTAATCTGTAGATCAATTAAAATACATTTGGAACTATATTTTCACACCACTGCTGACTCCTAGTTTCTTGACCTTCTACCTTAACCCTTCCTTTGAGTGTCTGCCTCAATTCCAGGCCAATGCATTGCCATGACCCCTAAGTAGTGTCATTGTCTATGGCTTTCAAATATTGCCCAGGTCAGATTCTCTAAGCCCAGCTATGTGTCCTCTCCAGTGACCTTCAGCCAGCCTGCTCCTGGCATTTACCTAAGAACAGGATATTGAAACATTCCTTTGTGTATGTTTGAAGTTCATACTCATTGCTCAGTTATTTCAGAAACATTTTAGAACAACCACTCTACTTTTAAAGTGTCTGTAGACAGGTGTCGTGGATGGACCTCCAAGAGTGTCAGAAGCCATTAAAGGATTAGTAATGTTATTCACAGAACACAATCCCAAATCTTGCAGGTCATCTGGTCCAACTGTTCATCTAATTCAAGAATTCCTTCTCTACCACTTGTGGAAAGAGGACAGAGAGGGAAGGAGCATGGTATTTGTGAAATCAGAAGGGCTGAGCCTGATTCCTGGCTCCAGCTCATTTGGCTCTTATGTTATGTTTGATCTTAAGCAAAATACAAACTATCTGAATCTCAGTTGCACGTTAAGCACTTGGGTACATAGTAAGTGCTTAATAAAATAATCTTGAATGAACTAACAAGACAGTAATATCGGTCTCTCAGAGTCGTACTTATGGTTTTCCAAATCATTCTCTTCATCTCAGCTGTACTTTTGAACATTCTGTATTCTCTGTCTGGGATTACCTCTGCTTTTTCTCACTATTTCACCTGGTTAACTTGTACCTGTCCAAATAAATCTCTCCTCTACCCCAGCCACTCTGCAATCTAAGTACTATTTTTAAGCAGCCTGTGCTATGTCCATTATTGAACTAATCATGTCTCTACCTTATCTGCCTGTTAGAGTTCCAGGAGTGAGTTCCATGAAGACAGGGACAGTGTTTCATTCCTTTGTTTATATACTTTTCTCAGGTACAGATGTCAAGTTAATTAAACCCCTCTGTTCAGGGAAATGGAATAGAGATTAAATAATAGAAAAAAACCCCACTGAAACACTGAAAAGATAAAATAGTCAAACCTTCAGCTGGACAAACCAAGGAAAAAAGAGAGAAGACTCAAATAAATAAAACCAAAATGAAAGAGGATGTTGAATTTTGTAGAATAATTTTTCTCCATCTATTAAGATGATGATACAATTTTAACTATTAAATTGATTTGCACAACTAATACCTCAGAAATGTGAAAGGTCATGAGACTACTATGAATAATTATGTGCTAATAAATTGGACAACCTAGAAAAAAAGGACAAATTCCTACAAACACATAATCTACCAAGATGGAATAATGAAGAAATAGAAAATCTGGACAGACCAATTATTAGTAAGGAGATTGAATTGGTAATCAAAAACCTCCCATCAAAGAAAAGCTTAGAACCAGTTGGTTTCACTGGTAAATTCTCCAAATATTTAAAGAATTAATGTCAATTCTCAAACTCTTCCAAAAAATTGAAGAGGAGGCAACACTCCCAAACTCATTTTAAAGGCCTAATACCAAAGCCTGATAAAGGCACTACAAGAGCTAAAAGCCAATATCTTTGATGAATATAGATGCAAAAATTTCAACAAAATACAAGCAAAATGAATTCAATAGCACATTAAAAGGATCATTCACCATGATCAAGTGGGATTTATTCTTGGGTTACAAGGATGGTTCAACATACACAAATCAATGTGTGATGTACCACATTAATAGAAAGAAAGATAAAAATCATATGATCATCTCAATATATGCAGAAAAATAACTTTTAAAAAATTCAACATCCTTTCATAATTAAAAATTCTCAACAAATTGGGTGCAGAAGGAACATACCTCAGTATAATAAAGCTCATATATGACAAACCTATAATTAACATCACACTCAATGGTGAAGAGTGAAAAGCTTTTTTGCTAAGAGCAGGAATAAGACAAGGATTCCCCCTCTCACCACTCCTACTCAACATAGTATTGGAAGTACTAGCCAGAGCAATCAGGCAATAAAAATAAATAAATAAATAAAAGGCATACAAATCAGAAAGGAAGAAGTAAGACATCTTCAATCTGTGGTTAGTTGAATCCACAGTTGCAGAACTCCCTAAGACAGAGGGCTGACTGTAGGCAACTGATATTTGACAAAGAAGAAAAGGCAATACAATGGAGAAAAGATAGTCTCTTCAACAAATTGTGCTGGAACAAGTGGACACCACATGCAAATAAACAAATCTAGACACATAACTTACACTCTTCAAAAAAATTAACTCAAAATGGATCATAGACCTAAATGTAAAATGCAAAACTATACAACTCCTGGAAGGCAACACAGGCAAAAATCTACATGACCTTTGAAATGGCAATGGCTTTAGATATAACACAGAAGTCACAATCATAAAAGAAATAATTGATATCTGGACTTCATTAAAATTAAATACTTGTGCTCTGTGAAAGACAGTGTCAAGAGAATCAGAAGTCAAGCCATGGACTGCGAGAAAATATTTGCAAAATACACATCTGATAAAATATGTACTGTTATCCAAAATATAAAAAGAACTCTTAAAACTCAACAATAAGAAAATAAACAGAAGGGAGGAGCTTCAAGATGGTGGAAGAGTAAGAGGCCGAGATCACCTTACACCACACAAACGCATCAGAAATACATCTACATGTGGAACAACTGCTACAGAACACCTACTGAATGATGGCAGAAGACCTCAGACCTCCCAAAAGGTAAGAAACTCCCCACGTACCTGGGTAGGGCAAAAGAAAAACAGGAAAAACAGAGACAAAAGAATAGGGACGGGACCTGCACCAGTGGGAGGGAGCTGTGAAGGAGGAAAGGTTTCCACACACTAGGAAGCCCCTTCACGGGCAGAGACTGCGGGGGGTGGAGGGGGGGAGCTTCGGAGCCTCTGAGGAGAGCGCAGCAACAGGTGTGTGGAGGGCAAAGTGGAGAGATCCCCGCACAGAGGGTGGGTGCCGACCAGCACTCACCAGCCCGAGAGGCTTGTCTGCCCACACGCTGGGATGGGTGGGGTGCGGGAGCTGAGACTCGGGCTTCAGAAGTCAGATCCCAGGGAGAGGACAGTGGTTGGCTGGGTGAACACAGCCTGAAGGGAGCTAGTGTGCCACAGCTAGCCGGGAGGGAGTCCGGGAAAAAGTCTGGAGCTGCCGAAGAGACAAGAGGCTTTTTCTTGCCTCTTTGTTTCCTGGTGCACGAGGAGAGGGGATTAAGAGTGTCACTAAAAGGAGCTCCAGAGAAGGGCGCGAGCCACGGCTACCAACGCGGACCCCAGAGATGGGAATGGGATGCTAAGTCTGCTGCTGCAGCCACCATGAAGCCTGTATGCAAGCACAGGTCACTATCCACACCTCCCCTCCCGGGAGCCTGTTCATCCTGCCACTGCCAGGGTCCCGTGATCCAGGGACAACTTCCCCGGGAGAACGCATGGCGCACCTCAGGCTGGTGCAACGTCACGCTGGCCTCTGCCACCGCAGGCTCGCCCCGCCTTCCGTAACCCTCCCTTCCCCCGGCCTGAGTGAGCCAGAGCCCCTGAATCAGCGACTCCTTTAACCCCGTCCTGTCTGAGCGAAGAATAGACACCCTCGGGCAACCTACTGGCAGAGGCTGGGGCCAATCCAAAGCTGAACCCCAGGAGCTGGGCGAACAAAGAAGAGAAAGGGAAATCTTTTCCAGCAGCCTCAGGAGCAGCGGATTAAATCTCCACAATCACTTGATGTACCCCGCATCTGTGGAACACCTGAATAGACAACGAATCATCCCAAATTGAGGAGGTGGACTTTGGGAGCAATGATACATATATTTATTTCCCTTTTTCTCTTTTTGTGAGTGAGTACGTGTATGCTTCTGTGTATGATATTGTCTGTATAGCTTTGCTTTTACCATTTGTCCTAGGGTTACTGTCCGTCCGTTTTTTTGTTTGCTTTTTTTTAGTATAGCTTTCAGTGCTTGTTAACATTGGTGGATTTGATTTTTGATTTGGTTGCTCTCTTCTTTATTTTTTCTTTCATTTTTTTTATTACTTTAAAAATATTTTTAATAATTATTTTTTATTTTAATAACTTTTATTTTACTTTAACTTCTTTCTTTCTTTCTTTCTTTCTTTTTCTCCCTCTTATTCTGAGCCATGTGGATGACAGGCTTTTGGTGCTCCAGCGAGACGTCAGGGCTGTGCCTCCGAGGTGGGCGAGCCAAGTTCAAGACATTGGTCCACAAGAGACCTCCCAGCTCCATGTAATTTCAAATGGTGAAAATCACCATCTCAATGCCAAGACCCAGCTCCACTAAACAACGAGCAAGCTCAAGTGCTGAACAACCTATGCCAAACAAGTAGCAAGAAAGGAACACAACCCCACCCATTAGCAGAGAGTCTGCCTAAAATCATAAGGCCACAGACACCCCAAAACACACCACCAGACGTGGACATGCCCACCAGAAAGACAAGATCCAGCCTCATCCACCAGAACACAGGCACTAATCCCCTCCACCAGAGAGCCTACAGAACCCACTGAAGCAACCTCAACAACTGGTGGCAGACACCAAAAACAACAGAAACTACGAACTTGCAGCCTGAGCAAAAGAGACCTGAAACACAGTAAGTGAAGCAAAATGAGAAGACAAAGAAACACACAACAGATGAAGGAGCAAGGTAAAAACCCAACAGACCTAACAAATGAAGAAGAAATAGGCAGTCTACCTGAAAAAGAATTCAGAATAATGATAGTAAAGATGATCCTAAATCTTGGAAATAAAATGGAGAAAATACAAGAAACATTTAAAAAGGAACTAGAAAAACTAAAGAGCAAACAAACAGTGATGAACAACACAATAAATGAAATTAAAAATTCTTTAGAAGGGATCAATAGCAGAATAACTGAGACAGAAGAACGGATAAGCGACCCTGAAGATAAAACAGTGCAAATAACTACTGCAGAGCAGAGTAAAGAAACAAAAGAAAACAATTGAGGACAGTCTCAGAGACCTCTGGGACAACATTAAATGCACCAACATTTCAATTATAGGGGTCCCAGAAGAAGAAGAGGAAAAGAAAGGGACTGAGAAAATATTTGAAAAGATTATAGTTGAAAACTTCCCTAATATGGGAAAGGAAGTAGTTAACCAAGTGCAGGAAGCACAGAGAGTCCCATACAGGATAAATCCAAGGAGAAACATGTCAGGGCACATATTAATAAAACTATCAAAAATTAAATACAAAGAAAAAATATTAAAAGAAGCAAGGGAAAAACAACAAATAGCAGACAAGGGAATCTCCATAAGGTTAACAGGTGATCTTTCAGCAGAAACTCTGCAAGCCAGAAGGGACTGGCAGGACATATTTAAAATGATGAAAGGGAACAACCTACAACCGAGATTACTCTACCCAGCAAGGATCTCATTCAGATTTGATGGAGAAATTAAAACCTTTGCAGACAAGCAAAAGCTAAGAGAATTCAGCACCAAAAAAACAGCTTTACAACAAATGCTAAAGGAACTTCTCTAGTCAGGAAACACAGAGAAGGAAAAAACCAACAATAACAAACCCAAAACAATTAAGAAAATGGTAATAGGAACATACATATCGATAATTACCTTAAAAGTAAATGGATTAAATGCTCCTACCAAAAGACATAGACAGGCTGAGTGGATGCAAAAACAAAACCCATATATATGCTGTCTACAAGAGACCCACTTCAGATCGAGGGACACATACAGAATGAAAGTGAAGGGATGGCAAATGATATTCCATGCAAATGGAAATCAAAAGACAGCTGGAGTAGCAATTCTCATATCGCACAAAATAGACTTTAAAACAAAGACTATTACAAGAGACAAAGAAGAACACTACCTAATGATCAAGGGATCAATCCAAGAAGAAGATATAACATTTGTAAATATTTATGCACCCAACATAGGAGCTCCACTTTCACCAATGGACAGATCATCCAAAATGAAAATAAATAAAGAAACACAAGCTTTAAATGATACATTAAACAAGATGGACTTAATTGATATTTATAGGACATTCAATTCAAAAACAAGAGAATACAGTTTCTTCTCAACTGCTCATGGAACATTCTCCAGGATAGATCAGCTCATGGGTCACAAATCAAGCCTTGGTAAATTTAAGAAAATTGAAATTGTATCAAGTATCTTTTCTGACCACAACACTATGAGACTAGATATCAATTACAGGAAAATATCTGTAAAAAATACAAACACATGGAGGCTGAACAATACACTACTTTATAACCAAGATATCACTGAAGAAATCAAAGAAGAAATTTTAAAATGCCTAGAAAGAAATGACAATGAAAACACGATGACCCAAAACCTATGGGATGCAGCAAAAGCAATTCGAAGAGGGAAGTTTATAGCAATACAACCCTACCTCAAGAAACAAGAAACATCTCAAATAAACAACCTAACCTTACACCTAAAACAATTAGAGAAAGAAGAACAAAAAAACCCATAGTTAGCAGAAGGAAAGAAATCATAAAGATCAGATCAAAAATAAATGAAGAAGAAATGAAGGAAATGAGAACAAAGATCAATAAAACTAAATCTTGTTCTTTGAGAAGGTAAAAAATATTGATAAACCATTAGCCAGACTAATCAAGAAAAAAAGGGAGAAGACTCAAATCAATAGAATTAGAAATGAAAAAGGAGAAGTAACAGCTGACACTGCAGAAATACAAAGGATCATGAGAGATTACTACAAGCAACTCTATGCCAATAAAATGGACAGCCTAGAAGAAATGGACAAATTCTTAGAAATGCACAACATTCCGAGACTGAGCAGGAAGAAATAGAAAATATGAACAGACTAATCACAAGCACTATAATTGAAACTGTGATTAAAAATCTTCCAACAAACAAAAGCCCAGGACCAGGTGAATTCTATCAAACATTTAGAGAAGAGCTAACACTTATCCTTCTCAACCTCTTCCAAAATATACCAGACGGAGGAACACTCCCAAACTCACTCTACAAGGCCACAATCACCCTGATAGCAAAACCAGACAAAGATGTCACAAAGAAAGAAAAGTACAGGCCAGTACCACTGATGAACATAGATGCAAAAATCCTCAACAAAATACTGACAAACAGAATCCAACAGCACATTAAAAGGATCATACACCATGAGCAGATGGGGTTTATCACAGGAATGCAGGATTCTACAATATACACAAATCAATCAATGTGATACACCATGTTAACAAATTGAAGGAGAAAAATCATATCATCTCAATATACAGAGAAAGCTTTTGACAAAATTCAACACCCATTTATGATAAAAACCCTCCAGAGAGTAGGCATAGAGGGAACTTACCTCAACATAATAAAGATCATATATGGCAAACCCACAGCCAACGTCATCCTCGATGGTGAAAAACTGAAACCATTTCCACTAAGATCAGGAACAAGGCAAGGTTGCCCAGTCTCACCACTATTATTCAACATAGTTTTGGAAGTTTTAGCCACAGAAATCAGAGAAGAAAAAGAAATAAAAGGAATCAAGTCAGAAAAGAAGAAGTAAATCTATCACTGTTTGCAGATGATATGATACTATACATAGAGAATCCTAAAGATGCTACCAGAAAATTACTAGAGCTAATCAATGAATTAGGTAAAGTAGCAGGATACAAACTTAGTGCACAGAAATCTCTGGCATTCCTACACACTAATGGTGAAAAATCTGAAAGTGAAATCAAGAAAACACTCCCATTTACCATTGCAACAAAAAGAATAAAATATCTAGGAATAAACCTACCTAAGGAGACAAAAGACCTGTATGCAGAAAATTATAAGACACTGATGAAAGAAATGAAAGATGATACAAATAGATGGAGAGATTTACCAAGTTCTTGGATTGGAAGAATCAACATTGTGCAAATGACTATACTACCCAAAGCAATCTACAGGTTCAGTGTAATCCCTATCAAACTACCAATGGAGTATTTCACAGAAGTAGAACAAAAAATTTCACAATTTGTATGGAAACACAAAAGACCCCGAATAGCCAAAGCTATCATGAGAAAGAAAAACGGAGCTGGAGGAATCAGGCTCCCGGACTTCAGACTATACTGCAAAGCTACAGTAATCAAGACACTATGATACTGGCACAAAAACAGAAATATAGATCAATGGAACAGGATAGAAAGCCCAGAGATAAACCCACGTACATATGGTCACCTTATCTTAGATAAAGGCCGCAAGACTATACAGTGGAGAAAAAACAGCCTCTTCAATAAGTGGTGCTGGGAAAACTGGACAGCTACATGTAAAAGAATGAAATTAGAACACTTGCTAACACCATACACAAAAATAAACTCAAAATGGATTAATGACCTAAATGTAAGGTCAGACACTATTAAACTCAGAGGAAAGCATAGGCAGAACACTCCATGATATAAATCACAGCATGATCCTTTTTCACCCACCTCCTAGATAAATAGAAATAAAAGCAAAAATGACAAATGGGATCTAATGAAACTTAAAAGCTTTTGCACAGCAAAGGAAGCCATAAACAAGAGAAAAAGACAACCCTCTGAATGGGAGAAAATATTTGCAAATGAAGCAACTGACAAAGCATTAATCTCCAAAATTTACAAGCAGCTCATGCAGCTCAATATCAAAAAAAAAAAAAACCCAATCTAATAATGGGTGGAAGACCTAAATAGACATTTCTCCAAAGAAGATATACAGATTGCCAACAAACACATGAAAGTATGCTCGGCATCATTAATTGTTAGATAAATGGAAATCAAAACTACAATGATATATCATCTCACACCATTCAAAATGGCCATAATCAAAAAATCTAGAAACAATAAATGCTGGAGAGGGTTTGGAGGAAAGGGAACCCTCTTGCATTGTTGGTGGGAATGTAAATTGATACAGCCACTATGAAGAACAGTATGGAGGTTCCTTAAAAAACTAAAAACAGAACTAACATATGACCCAGCAATCCCAGTACTGGGCATATACCCTGAGAAATCCATAATTCAAAAAAGTCATGTACCACAATGTTCATTACAGCTCTATTTACAATAGCCAGGACATGGAAGCAACCTAAGTGTCCATTAACAGATGAATGGATTAAGAAGATGTGGCACATACATACAATGGAATATTACTCAGCCATAAAAAGAAATGAATTTGAGTTATTTGTAGTGAGGTGGATGGACCTAGAGTCTGTCATACAGAGTGAAGTAAGTCAGAAAGAGAAATACAAATACCGTATGCTAACACATATATATGAAATCTAAAAAAAAAAAAAGAAATAAAATGGTCATGAAGAACCTAGGGGAAAGACGGGAATAAAGACGTAGACCTACTAGAGAATGGAGTTGAGGACATGGGGAGGGGGAAGTTAAGCTGGGACAAAGTGAGAGAGTGGCATGGACATATATATATACTACCAAATGTAAAATAGATAGCTAGTGGGAAGCAGCTGCATAGCGCAGGGAGATCAGCTCGGTCTTTTTGACCCCCTAGAGGGGTGGGATAGGGAGGGTGGGAGGGAGAGAGATGCAAGAGGGAAGAGATATGGGGATATATTTATATGTATATATATAACTGATTCACTTTGTTATAAAGCAGAAACTAACACACTATTGTAAAGCAATTATACTCCAATAAAGATGTTAAAAAATAAAGAACAGATAAGAAGGTAAAAGCCAAAAAAATAAAAATAAAAAATAAACTCTATTTAAAAATGGGCCGTGGGACTTCCCTGGTGTTCCAGTGGTTAAGACTCTGCACTTTCACTGCAGGGGGCATCGATTCAATCCCCGGTCGGAGATCTAAAATCCCACATGCTGCATGGTGCAGCCAAAAGGAAAAAAAATGGGCCAAAGACCTTAGCTTACACCTCACTAAAGAAATATACAGATGGCAAAAAACATATGAAAAGATTCTTCACATAATATGTCATCAAGGAAATGCAAATTAAAACAACAATGAGATTTCACTACATACCTATTAGAAGAGCCAAACTCCATAATACTGACAACATCAATTGCTGGCAAATAAGTGGAGCAACAGCAACTCTCAATTATTACTGATGGGAATGCAAAATGATACAGCCACTTTGTAGGACAGTTTGGTAGTTTCTTATAAAACTAAACATACTCTTACCATTTTATCCAGCAATTGTGCTCCTTGGTATTTATTCAAATGAGTTAACTTACGTCCACACAAAAACCTATGCATGGATATTTATAACAGCTTTATTCATAATTGACAAAACTTGGAAGCAATCAAGATGTCCTTCTGTACATAAATGCATAATTAAACTGTGATTCATCCAGACAATGGAATATTATTCAACACTAAAAAGAAATGAGCTATCAAGCCATGAAAAGATATGGAAGAATATATATATATATATATATATATATATATTACTAAATGAAAGAATCCAATGTGAAATGCTTAAATATATATTACTATAAAGTGAAAGATATATATATATTTATATATTACTAAGTGAAATATATATTAAATATATATTACTTAAATATATATTACTAAGTGAAAGAAGCCAATCTGAAATGCTACATACTGTCTGATTTCAACTATATGACTTTCTGGAGAAGGCAAAACTATGGAGACAATAAAAAGATCAGTTCTTGCCAGGGGTTAGATGGGGGAGAGATGAATAAGCGGAGCACAGAGTATTTTTAAGACAGTGAAAATATTCTGTATGATACCATAATGATGGATATTTGTCATTATATGTTTATCCAAACCCATCAAATGAACATAAACCCACAACATCAAGAGTGAACCCCAATGTAAACTGTGGACTTTGGGTGATTATGATGTGTCGATGTAGGTTCATCTATTGTGTAACAAAAGTACCACTCTGGTGAGAGATGTTAATAATGTGGGAGAGAGTATGTGTGTCTGGGTAGAGGATATATGGAAATCTCTGAATGTTACCCTTAATTTTGCTGTGAGCCTAAAAGTCTCTTTAGAAAGTAAAATCTTAATGATAACAAAATACAAAGAGTCATTAAAAAAATGGAGGCTTACCATTGGTCATCATGATCTAAATGCTGTGGTTTCTCCCATCAAAGCACCCATACCCAATATTGTTGAGATGACTGAAGACAAAGGCACTTGGGAAATATTTTGCTGTCATTGACCTAGCCAATATGTTTTATTCTGTTCTTATACTGAGGCTTCACAGACTCAATTTGCCTTCTTTCAAGGTACACAATATACCTTTATTTATTTGTCTATGGGATATTTAAACAGCCTTGTCATGACCCATAACCTTTGTCACGAAGACCTGGATATACCTACTTTGTTTCTACTCACTGCTGTCATTATATATGTGATATTCTCTTAAAATCTCAATTAGTAAAGTTCATCCAGGAAGACCTGGATGCCACAGTGACTCAGTTTCAAGTCAGAGGTTGGCTATCACCCCACATAATGTTCAAAGACCTACAACTTTTATAAAATTCCTAGGTAATAGCCAAAGTTCTTGCTTTTGGTCTGGCCAATAGAAGAATTTCATTATCCAGGATAATGAGCCATAGGGGCCATCCATTTGGCAAGAGCTGATGTGTATTGTCTTAAAATCTGGGTCACCTATGTCCCTGCTCATACCAAAGCCAACAGTACTGAGGCTCTTTTCAATGAACAAGCTGACCCATCCATGATAGGTTGTCCTACAGGCTCAGCATGCATCCACTTGCTAGGGGACCCATTTGAACCTAAATTTCCATCACCTAAAAATTTTCTATACTATTCAAGCTATAATGAATGGATGATTAATCCAGCCTTTCAGTCTCAACCCCTCAAGGAAATTGAAATTATTGCTCCAGGGCCATTTCCACAGATGATGTGGACTACCAAGAAGGGAGATGAGCAATTCCACTTGATAAATTAAAATTACACTTAAAAATAATGTTCGAACCAACACTCTACCCCATCATGATAAAACCAGAACCCCCTCCTTGGTAATAATTCATGCCAGACAGAAACACCAAGCAACAAAACACCTTTAAGATGTAGCTGTACACCATTCTGTTGGATCTTGGTCTTATTATGGGTCTAGGTACTTTCATTGGTTTGCAATCCAGACACACAAACCCTCCAAATAAGCCATTATTTCAACCAAATATGGCAAATTCTGAGGCCCAAATGCCATTGACTTTCAATAATGCAAACCCTGTAGCCCCAAATCTCAATGGCTTGCCCAACACCAACCAAGAAAAAAATAACTGAGACAAAACCCCCATAGTAATTGGTTACGTTGGGGGGCCTTGTCTGAAGCTAATACTGGAGCTCCAACCTCAGCCATGGATATTTTAATTGTCAAACCATCTAAAAGCTTATTAACCACATGGACCCAAATCAGGCCTTATGATTTAAAACCTGTTTGCAGCAGAACTCCTCTCATCACCTATCTGGGCAAAACCTTGGACAACTGAGAACTTTTAGATTCAGCTACTTTTAAGTGGAGCTTTAATTATGCCTGTCATGTTCTGGCACTTTGCTCTAATGACAGCAGTATCATGGGTGCCAGCATCATGCTAGCTCTGCACGCACAAAACTTTTGACTTAAAAGATATTTGGAAATGAAGCTTCCAGGGCTCAACACTATCTTCAAATTCTACAAGCTGCTCAGCCTCAGTTTAAAACCATAGAGCCACAAAGATATGACCCACTGCAACCTGAGTGCATATCTACATGGGAAGGATACTACAGTATCACAGTGCCCAAAAGATGACTTCACCACTGCCTCTCAACCAACTACCAGGAGTCCCAACTACACCAGAGCTGGGAAAGCCTCACCACCCACAGAAGACCCAGACTCTTGATTTTCCAATGATTTATTACTATTGAGTCCTGCTATAAAAGGTGGGACCCACCAGACTGGAGTGACTTTCCAGATATAGCAATTTGTTTGTTGCATGACCCAACTCTACATTTTGATACCTGTAAAACAATAAGTTCTATCCCTATGATTATAATTCAACCTATATTATGCTAATCCCCTATGGGACCAAGTCCAATATCTTCACAAAGCTCCCAAGATTCAGGTTGCTCTAATACCATCCACCGCTCCTTCCTAAAGGGCAGCCTTACCAAAGTATCCACACTGTGTGCTCTCCTAGCTTTAACAGAATTCTGCTGGCCTCTCAGTGTTCAAACCATGCATTCCCCTTCATCCTCTTCCCCTCCCCCTCCATAGTTTTCAGCACCCACACCCACACCCATAGGCCTAAGTGTCTATGCCTCTTTCCCTCT
>NW_006788722.1:2203772-2221386 GCF_000442215.2 Lipotes vexillifer
AAGTAAAATGCAAAACCAATACCCTAGACTCTTGAATATTTACACATCTAACATAGGCATACATTTGACTGAAATAGCCTCTCAGGCACTGACTACCCATAACTGTCAGACTTGCTATCAATCTGCTTCCACATATACCACACCACACATTTATTCAGGTGATACCTGGCGCAGAGAAGGAAAATATTGGGAAGTAGCCGTCTCCCCTGATTCTGGAGCGCTCCCTCATGGCAAGTCACTGCTGTCACATTTCCTCAGTACATACCATGTAGGCGCTACTGACCCTCAACATATACTCAGCAAAAATTGCTGTCTTCCTCCAGTCCCATTCTTTGATAATTACCATTTATCAAAATCAAGGTACAACTTTTCAATTTAAAGGCAACAGCACAGAACTACACTGTGGTCCTACGAACGAGGGTCTCATCTCCTCTACTTTGCCCTTCCATTACCTCCCAGCCACAAGGCACATGGATGAACTCCAGCCTCTAAGGATCTTCAATTTATATAAACTTTAATAATTTTTCCTGACCCTGGCCAAACATCATCGACGTGCAGCATTTATACCTGTAATATTGGGATTCGCCACTACTCTGGGACTTGCTGGAATGGCCACAGGGTTAGGCCATTGCTCTAACCCAACAGTCAAAAATCATTGAAACTAACCTACCAATGTCTGAAACTCTAGTATCTCATATTTCTAAAGTACAACAAATATTAAGCCTGCTTAATCAAGACCAGAGAACCCTGGCAAAAACAGTTTTTGACAATAGATTTGCTCTAGCTAGTCAAGGAGAAGTTTGTGATGTTATTAATACTTCCCTTTGTACACAGGATAAGAACACTAATCTAGTGTCCACTCAACAGAAAGCCTGGACCACAAAATCAACATCCTAAAAAGCATAACTTGCGCCTTTAGCATACTCTGTAATTCAACCAAAATATTACTGAAGGCCTCTTTCATGACTGATTTATTCTTCTGGTTAATGTCAAACAAATGTGGAGCCTGGCTGCAAACCAGCCTTTAGGGACTCTTCATATTTTCCTTGTTTCTGCTTTCATTTCCTCCTTTTTACTGTCATAATGAAATGTTTTCTGTGCTGTTTAGGGCAAATTGTATCCTACTCTCTAGAGGTCTCCTCTGCTATTCAGGCCACTCAAATACCCAAAATAATTGAGCTCAAAACTGATGTCAATCAACATATTTTTTCATTTACTCAGTCCTATAAAACACACAATGCAGTTTCAGAATTATTACACCCCTATCACTGTGAACAGCAAGCTGACTAATTAGGGCTCAATATTTTTTAAGTTCTTTTTACCCTTAGACTGAGGGAATATAGTCAAAGTGCTGTGTTCAAAATTATTTGTTGTTTCTTTTTTTTTCTATGTGAGGTGTTGTTCATTGGAAATACACTTGGGTTTTTTTATATTTACATTCAATTTTACTTTTTTCTCCATTTTTGTTGATTTAATTTATTTTATTAATATGCATATTTAAAAATTCCAAAATCAAAACTATGCAAAACTCACATGTAAAGAAGTGTCATTCATTCCTCACTCCTTTCTCCTTATTTACAAATCGCCATCTATTGGTAACCAATTTCTTATTATAATACCTTTCTAGTTTTCATTTGCAAAAATAAAGACTATATATGTATAAACAAACATGCGTACATACATATTTTCTCTTAATTTCTGACATTAAAAAGCATGCTAGGGCTTACCTGGTGGCGCAGTGGTTGAGAGTCCACCTACTGTGCAGGGGACACAGGTTCGTGCCCCGGTCCGGGAGGATCCCTCATACCGCAGAGCGGCTAAGCCCGTGAGCCATGGCTGCTGAGGCTGCGCGTTCGAAGCCTGTGCTCCGCAACGGGAGAGGCCACAACAGTGAGAGGCCCGCGTACTGCAAAAAAAAAAAAAAAGCATGCTAACTTTACTTTTTTTTAAAAAAACAACAGTATATGCTGAAAATCACAAATAATTAATAATTCACACACATCACCCTCTTTTTTTGTATAGCTTCATAACATAACATCTCAAGTATGGGATTCAGATTATTTTTGATGTTTTGCAATTAAAAATAATGCTACAATTTAAAAAAGAAAACTGATGTCAAAACATTAAGGGTTCCACTGAGATATATATAGGTATAGACATTTTTAATTTTAGTTTAATAAACTTTTAATTTATTGTGCTGTCTTGACTCAGTTTTGAGGCCCTGGCTAGAGACTAGACAGCTCCCCTTCTTGAACAACTGATTAAGTCCACACCTCAACCACTTTCCTTATCAGGCTCACACACTCTGGGGCCACTATACACTTATCCTAATCTCTACCAGGCCAGGTACCAGACAACTAGGGGAAAAGCCCATGCCCCAGGGCACACCAAAATTATTAAAATTAGCCAATCCATAGAAAGCCCGGGAAACCTAGCTAACCCCACCCTGTTTGCCATACATAACCTTCACCTATAGCTCAAGCTTGCTGTTACATTGTCTCCAGGTACAACTCACTGTGCCGCCCTGCCTGGCAACCTTCTCTCCTTCGGAGCTGTAAGTAACAGAAAGTCCTGCCTTTCAGTGTGTTGTGCCCCACCACCACCAAAGGAATCTTTAAATCTTATAAAATATAGTTCTACATAGGCTTTAATTACCATTTAATGTATTAAAGCTGCCAAGTTTAAAAAACTACTTTTTCTAAAGCTTTTGTATTTTTAGGTGGAAAATACAAATTATACTTAATCCTTGATGAATATTCAACCTAATGTTAATTCCCTTAAACATACAATGGAATTGATAGGCCTGGTTAACTAAAAGTTGCTTTAAATATTTTAATATATACAAATTATAAATTTAGTTTACTGGAGTCTCTCAAATATTTCAAATGCCTGACATGTTAGTCTTTTACACACTTCACAAGTTAAAGGCCAGGGTAGGGGTGGGGGGCAGACTTTTCTAATAATTAAAGTAACTCTGGTAAAAGTAATAAATCAAATGTATGCATTAGTAAATTATGTTCTCTTAAATGTTTAAACACTGTAGAAACTTAAGAAAGTTCTCTTATACCTTTGAAATAAAATGGCTTATATATATAATATTCTAAAATGTCAAGTTCTATTAACTGTTTTGAGTACCTTAAAAATAATATTTCATAGATTATTCCAATGGTTAAAGTATTCCTAAACTCAATACAAACATGTTAATAGTGTAGGTTTGATTAATTTCAACTTTACTGGTTTTCACTGTTTTGCATAGTCGTTGACTAAAATAGAGAATAGAGACATATGATCTCGTTGGGCTGAGATTACTGTATCAGAAGATCAGGGTCAAGGTTGAAATGTCAATTAAAGAATTTGAGGGCTTCCCTGGCGGCGCAGTGCTTGAGAGTCCGCCTGCCGATGCAGGGGACATGGGTTCGTGTCCCGGTCCAGTAAGATCCCACATGCTGTGGAGCAGCTGGGCCGTGAGCCATGGCCGCTGAGCCTGCGTGTCCGGAGTCTGTGCTCCGCAGTGGGAGAGGCCACAACAGTGAGAGGCCCGCGTACTGCAAAAAAAAAAAAAAAAAAATAGAATTTGAGAGAGGAGCAGGGACACAGTTAGGTATTACCCAGGGCCAGGGGGCCTCCTCATAAGCCAAAGGTCAACATGTGGGTGTGTCCTTGAGGCAATGGAACTTTTCAAGCTCACACCATTTTGTACAACCTTGTACATTATGTGTATCTTTCCCCAGTTTTTAATGTTAATCTCTTTTACAACTTTTAATTGTCTGATTTGTTAGTCGATACTCCCTCTACAGGCTAATATTCTTCACCACTTGACTAAATTTATCTCTTTATTGCATGATTGGAGTCTGCATGTTTTTATACTTTACGTATCTTGTTCATTATAGATAACCCTATTGTCATTTTATTGACTATTCCCTACCTGATTAACACAATCAATTTGATACTTATTTTAGAATATTACCTCTAGGGTTGCATCGAGCTCACGATGCTCACCTACATACACCCTTTCGTCTCTGCGGTTTGGTCTAGCAGGTGCCAGGATACAGTCATCGTACGGGAGTCTCCACTGTACCTTGGAGTTCCTGGCTGCGGTTCATCCATCTTATCCAAGCATCCCCTCAATACCATGCATCTTATACCTCTTGAAAAGGCATAAATTCATTGAAAGCATGGAGCTCTTGCCTTGGGAACTTTTGCCTATTTTATTCTTTGCTTCTGTCATGCCAACATTTGTTTTAATCTTTTAATTTGTTGTAAATATGTGTTCTAAACATAACTCTTTCTTTAAAAAAAAAAAGGAGTAAACAGATCTTTTATGGCACCATTGGGCAGGATAAGGCAGGTGGGCAAGATGTGGAATTAGAGGTTCTTAGTGCTAATTTTCTGAAAGTGGACATGAAAGGCTCGAAATACGACAGTGCTATCCTAGTAAAGGTCAGCACGAGGTAGGTGAGTTCCTCCAAAGCCTTCCTTGACCCAGGCTGTTTTATGTGTCCTTTGTTGGTGTGACTTTAACATCTAGTTAGGTTTCTCTTGTTGCCTTTGCCTCACTAGTTTATAACTGTCTGCGGTGGAATAGTATTGTTTTGAGAAGCAAAAATGTTGAGACTTGGGTAGAGGTGGTGTTAATGTGAAAATATGATGCTTAAGCTTCAGGACACTCCACTTGCTTGAACCCACTTCCAAGATCCTGGTAAGGCCCTAGAAATGTCTTCAGGTGGACATATGTTTACATAAAATTTACAAAAGATATTTAACCACAATTATACTTTGACATCTCACCATCATCAGGTTTCCTGTGTCAGATGTTAGAGAGGCTGCAGGTATTTTGAGATCCAGATGAGGGAAGGTTGAATTTTAGTTTGGGTTTAATGGGATATATTTATGTGGTTCACAGTCATTTCTGTATATTGATAATTTATTGCTAGCCATTATGGTAGCATCCACTATGCCAAAACAAACATGCAGAGCCCAAAGTCTTATCAAAATGCAAAAGTGTTCTAACATATCCCAGCTCTGGAAATTGGTAGACTGTGGAAGAGAGACTGTGAAATGTAGAGACAGAGCAGACTCTCGGAAAAAAATTTCAATCACCAAATATATAAAACTGTAAATAGAGAATTTGGTTCTCATCCTAGTCAAGACAGAAATTCTTTCCTCTTAGGAATAGATCTGATAGTGCTTTATATACAATTAAAACCACATCATATTTTTTGATGGGAATAATACAAAATTAAATTTATGAGAATCCTGCTTGTAAGGCACAAGTGTGAAGCAGAACTTCAAATGTGTGTGAAGTTTTATGCATCCCATTATCAATAACAAAAAAATTTTAATCAACCAGGCTGGAAGACTAAATTATCTTCCTATTCTTTCTATAGAAAATGATATACTTTTTGTCATATGAAGAGGTAATTGAATGTTATGAAACAAAAATGTAAGGAAAAGATATTACAGAGTTTTATCAGGCAGTTTAATATAAAATATAGTATTATTTTTCTGGATTTTGTGATGTTCTGATATTTGCTAAATTTTTTAATGTATGTTATGATTTTTTTGTCCTGAGTAGATATTCACCTTAGTAACTAATTTTTATTATTAACTTAGTATTCTTTTTTGTGAAAAAATTAAATTTACCATTTTAGCCATTTTAGGTGTACAGTTCTGTGGCATTAAGTACATCGCATTATTGTACAACTGTCAGCACTGTATCCATCTCCAGACCATTTTCATCTTCTCAACCTGAAACTCCATATCCATTAAACAAGAACTCCCCAGTTGCTCTTCCCTCAGCCCCTGGTACCACTATTGTACTTTCCAGCTCTGTGAATTTGACTATTCTATGTACCTCTTATTAGTGGAATTATATTTGTATTATTCCTTTGTCTTTTTGTGTCTGACATTTTTCACTTAGCATAATCTTCAAAGTTCACCTATGTTGTATCATTCCTTTTAAAGGATGAATAATAATCTATTGTATGTATATACTATGTTTTGCTTATCCATTCATGTGTCAACAGACATGTGGGTTGTTTCTACCTTTCGGCTATTGTGAATAATGCTGCTATGAACATGGGTGTACAAATATCTGTTCAAGTCCCTGCTTTCAATTCTTTTAGGCTTATATCCAGAAGTGGAATTGCTAGATCATATGGTAGCTCTATATTTAATATTTTAGGAACCACCATACCATTTTCTACAGTGGCTGAACATTTTATATTCCCACAAACAATGCACAGAGGTTCCAATTTCTCCACATCATTGCCAACACTTGTTATTTTCTGTATTTTTGGTTTTGTTTTGCTTGGCTTTTGATAATAGCCAACTAATGGGTATGAAGGGTATTCCATATTTCAGAGGGTCCCCAAAACTTGGGTCTTCCCTGGACTCAGGTCTGAATTTCAGTTCCACCATGGTATATGGTCCATTTACTCAATTTCTCTATGTTTTTTGTTTCCTCATTTATAAAATGAGGGTAATAATAAGCCAGCCTCTAGAATTGTTTTGAAGATTTGGTGAAGTAATATATGTGACACCCTTAACACAGTGTCTACACTTAGAAAGTAGCAGTACTTTTACTATTATTTATTTACACATCTTTCTCCTGTACTGTATTTGAGCTCCTCGCTCATATTTTTATCTATAAAACCTAGCTTGGGGCCTGACACACAGTCAGCATTTAACAAATATTTCATGGTTGAGCTTATATTAATCTGTAGAACACAGGTCACAATTCTTTTAGCCACTGTGAATATAGGAGTTCAAAAGTTCCTTAGTGCAGAACTGAAAGTACATATCAGAATTTTGCTGCTCTGTAATTCACTCTATGCAATTAAGGTCTTATCAGTATAGTAAACTCTGTATTGTTCTCCTTCTTTAATGCTCGTTCATGCTCAGAAAATAGTTTTATTTTTCTCATAAAGTTATAAGTCAAACAGCCTCTCTGGGTATTACTTTAGACAAATACTTGTCCTGGGTGGACTCTACCTGACTATTACTCACAAGATTTTGGTGCCCCAAGGACAGATGAGATCAGTAGCATGTGTTTTAGGGTACCACCTCAGCTGAGCTGATTTCTGCTTGGGTGCAGTATATGTGACATAAAAGCCTACAAGATTTGGGGATCCCATTCCTAGGTGGGCCCTAGGGTTCATAAAAACCCTAAAACTGTATTTGAAATTGAGGAGGGTATGTGAGTCTGAGAATATGTGCAGACATAGATAGGACTTTTATCAGAATCTCAAAGGAGTTCATGACCAAAACGGATTAAAAATGACAAATCTAGAAGGCCTGGGGCACCTGACCCATTATCAAGTCAGAGTCAGAAGTTTAGGGAAAAAACTAGAGCTCTTTATACAAATTGTGATTTAGGTTCAGGCCTTAGGCAAGATAGGACTAAGCCACAGAATCAGCTCCCAGTCCTAAGTGTCATTGAAACTGGAGGGATAATTTAAATCTCCTTTAAACTCCCTCTACCTACATGTGGGATTGGTCCAGAGCCTGTAGATCGATGCTAAAGATGGTAATAAAGTCATAATAGTTGGAGGCTATTCAAAGAACATGCAGGGATCACACAAGTAAACATAACTTCCAATCAGTAAGGAATATAATAACATGAGTAAGGAATGGAGGACGTTGAGATCAATCTGTCACAGTGCCAGGGTGCCCATTCATTTCCTCTTCAGGTAGAGACTGAGAGTATGCTTTTTAAAAAGAACATTGTTCACTTGTTTCCTGTCAAGTACAACCTTTGCAGCATCTCAAATTAGGGTACCTATTTCAATGTGAGGGACCCTGAGAAGCGGCTGTGGCCAAAGATCTCTCCTTCTCTAGCCTGTGCTAGTCCATGAAAATATTGTTGAAAATAAATTCTTTCACTTGAGTTTAAAATCATTATATAAAATGCAGATGTGACTGAAAGAATTTAACGTATTAAACCATTTTCTGCCATTAACACACTGATGTGAATTCATTTCAAGATGGTTAACTTGCTAAAGTTAGACAAACTTGGATACAGGGTTGGAAGGTAGAGAGATGTGTCCTAGGCAGTCCAATGTCCAAAGTAGGATAGACAAGAGGTAGAAAACCATAAACTTGGAAAAGAGAGAATACCATGAAAGATAAAATGGAAGTGAACAAGGAAGTAGGACAGCAAAGCCATTTCACAAATGTGTCAACAAACTGTAATCTTGACCTCTGGTTTCCCTAAAGTAAGAGCTTTCACAAAGTAAACGTGTTATTTTAAAGTGTATCTGAGATGGCCTTGCAATTATGATGTACAGTTTAATTGGAACAGGGGAGAACCTCAGAGGGAAGAGCACAGAGAACAGGGTACATACAAGGCTGTGAGTGGAGAAGGAAAGTGGCTACTTGCTTCAAAATATTCTTAGCTGTCCTGGTCTGCCACTGAGCTGCAGCCTTCAAACTCCAACTGCAAGGAAAGCATTTTCTGAGCCTCCTTGGAGAAAACCCATGACCCCAAATCCTCCCATTAAAGCTCTGTCCAGAGACTTGGTACTGGCTCAAGGAGAAAGTCAGATTTAGTTTCTGGGAGGCAGGACCTTGTTGGGAAAGTTGTAAGATTGACATGATGGTGATGAGCTTGGAACTTCCTGGTTTGATGCATAGCTATTGGACCTTTTAAGGAATAGGACACTACCCTCCCCCACCCAGATATTACATAATTATATCTATCTGGAGTTTTCTAACATGTTTCTCTTTTTCAAAAACACTTAAATTTTAAGAAAGACAGAGGGTGAGTCTTGAAAAAATTATAAGGAAACCCAAAAGAGCTTACTGTGCATGTCAACTGCCTCAGTTAGAATAAAACACAATCATCAAAACGGTATTTATGTTTATAGAAATAAAATGGAAAAAATACTTCCATATACTTAAAGCAGTTATGTACCACAACTAAAGATAGAAAGGATTTTTTTAATTGCAAATGCAATTCACAAATAATCTGCCTTCTTTTCCCTCCAATACTCTGTGTTTTTATTTATTTTCTAATGTGAGTAGCTGTAAAAGTTGAGTCCTTCATCTCCTGTTCTTTCCAATCATATTCCCTTCAAGGCAACAAATGTTACCAGGTTGGTGTTTTTCTGCTCACTCTTCTATGAATGCATAAGCATGTATACATGCAAAAAATGTGTTATATACAAAATCAGGATCATATTATGCTGTTGCTCTGCAATTCACTTTTTTTTTTTACATCTTTATTGGAGTATAATTGCTTTACAATGGTATGTTAGTTTCTGCTTTATAACAAAGTGAATCAGTTATACATATACATATGTTCCCATATCTCTTCCCTCTTGCCTCTCCCTCCCTCCCAGTCTCCCTAACCCACCCCTCTAGGTGGTCACAAAGCACCAAGTTGATCTCCCTGTGCTATGCGGCTGCTTCCCACTAGCTATCTATTTTACGTTTGGAGAGAGTGGCATGGACATATATGCAATTCATTTTTTACACTTAAAATATTACAAGCATGGTTGCCTAGGATCATTATTTCAGTCTTTAGGCTACTTTGAAATGCCTTCTCTTACAAACTCTGATTCACTTAGTGTCCTTATACTTCAAATTATTTTGGTCAGTTCTTCAGTAGCATAGAGTTCTAAACATGAGATTTAGGGACCCAAGTATATATCCATTTATAATTCAAATGAGTATACAAACTAATGATTGTACCACTTTATGCTTCCATAAGAAATATTATCAATGCTTTGCATTTTACCCCCCCATTCTTTTGGTTTCCCATTACTTTGAATTTCATTTTCCTACACAATGGTCACATAGTCTTTTCACACACTATTGCCTATTGGTGAGCAGAGTCTAAAAACTCTTCTTTTGGATGCAAAAGGCAAAAGGCAAAACACCTCTTTGTGTTTTGTGAGAAAGGGCATGGTGGGCTTCTCCCCTCCTCAACTGTATGGATTAGCAAATTCTGCACAAAGTTGCAGTTCTTCCCCAGAGCTTCTAGAGTTGACCTCCAAGAAGCAGGCTGTACACTGGAAACTGGCTGATCAAATTTTCTCCAAAGACCAAGGGGGATCCACTGGGCTTAACTGGTTGTCCGCACTCTGGGAGCCAAAGTTTCTGAGTTTCTCACCCTAGTACATCAAGCCTGTTTCCAGCCAGAAGCCACTGCCTTCCCCAGTTCTGTAAACACTGATGCCCACGTTTGTGTGTGTTCTTAAGACTTTGTATTTTGGAGACCCACATACATTGCTTATCAACTGGTTGAATCTTGCCAGCAAGGCATTGACAAGGAGAGAGGATTATGGACTTGAAATCAGATTTTCATCTTTCCCAATTTTTTGTGTCTTCTTCATCTGTGTGTTAAGAGATTATGGCCACAGTTGTTCTCCATGAACTTAAAAACAAATTAACAAGTCCAGGCTATATTGAAGGTGAAAAGGAGAAAATGTTTTAAATACTAAAAGTGGATCAACTCTTTATATATTTGTCTAGAATAAAACCCACACAAAGTCTATTAAGTGATTTACCAATTCTTGCAAATGCTAATCTTAAAGTAATATCCTGTGTATGGATGGGTGCAGGACACTGTGATATGAAGACCATATTTGGCTTCCCCGAGCTGCAATGTAAAAAATTCCTTTTACCATAATAATATTAGGGAGGCTGTGTCCAGCCGAGCAGGGTTCACTTTCTTAAGTGATAGAGGTTTATCATGTCAGGTAAAGTTTCAGAATCACTTAATCTCACTTTTCATCATCCATTATGGTGGAGCCGAAGCTATCTACTTCTAGATTTATGTGCCTTTAATTTTTCCACATTGCTACAAAGTGAGGCACCTGTAAGTTTACACCCCAGATAATCCTCTGTTTCTGGAATGTAGAAGTTATTCTTTTTCATAACAGATGCAATATAGTCTGTCAAGCAGATATTATGACTCAATTTAGAGATCCTCACCATTGCATAGGCTGAAGATGATCTAACGAATCATCCTGCTTCATGCAGCTCAGCTGCACTTCTGAGGCCAGAGTCTTCCTGGAGCCCCTGCCCCATCTGTACACCCACCTCCCCAGTGCTTCTTGGATCTCTTAGCTGTTGTGACTTTTCTCATCCACCTCTTAGCCAAAGAGGGAGGGCAGAAGGCTGCCTTCAGAGCCAAGTAGCAGCTGTTGCTGCCAGTACCATGACCAGAAGCTGAGGACCCACCCTCTCCAGCCTTCTCTAGCTGCTCTGTCACCACATACCCCTTGGCTGGCACAGTGGGGTGGCCAATATTCAGGCTAATATGATACTTTCACCTCTGTCACAATTTATGACATATTAAAAATTGAAACATTTATTCTCCAGTTAGGAGGTTTCAGGTTTCTGGTACTAAGATTAGACCAAGTCTTAGGTAAAGAGACAGTATCCCTTTTCTGAAAATGGAGTGCTAAAATTCTGGCCAATTTTCCTGAGACGAGATGATTCTTAGCTTAGTGTATATTACAACAGTCTTCCTCGATTGAAAATGCTGTCATTCCAGCTCCAGGCACATATTCTGGTGGCCTGACATTGCTTGTTCCCAGCATCACACACATCCCATGGAAATAAATGAACAAACTCAACTCCCTTGTTTATCCATCCAACATCTGACAAATATTTATTGAGGATCTGTTAAGGATAGTGGAAGATTCCTAGCCATCCTATCATCTAGTGAAGAGACAAGTATACACATAAACGTAACCAAGGTTTGAATATGAGAAGTGTCATAAGAAAGATACAAAACAGGGCTTCCCTGGTGATGCAGTGGTTAAGAATTTGCCTGCCAATGCAGGGGACATGGGTTTGAGCCCTGGTCCAGAAAGATCCCACATGCCGCGGAGCAACTAAGCTGGTGCGCCACAACTACTGAGCCTGCGCTCTAGAGCCCGCGCGCCACAACTAATGAAGCCCACATGCCTAGAGCCCATGCTCCACAACAAGAGAAGCCACCACAATGAGAAGCACGGGCACTGCAATGAAGAGTAGCTCCCTCTCACTGCAACTAGAGAAAGCCCACAAGCAGCAACGAAGACCCAATGCAGCCAAAAAACTTGGGAGAGTATGAATTTCATGAAAGTCTTCATTAAGGAAATACTTATCATCTGAGATGCACTTTGAATAATAGGTTGGATTTTCACAAGTGGATATGTGTGTTTGCGCTGAGAAGCTGGGTGTTTCACATGAAAGAGCTGCACATGGCAAAGCCTGAAGGTGGAGAGAGACACAGAATCAACTTGGGGATAACATATAATCCTCTTTGACTGAAACATAAACAATATGAAGGGAACTAGCAAGATACAAGACTAGAAAAATAGATTTGCAGCCCTTGAATGCCAGGCTGTGGTATTCATGTTTTATGCAAAGTATTGGGAAGCTGTTGCAATTTAACAGACCAGGAGTGAGCTGATTGGTACTAGGCTTCAGGGCTATTATTCTCACAGGAGGACTTGAGCTGTATTGGAGGGGAGAGTGAGGCCAGGTAGGATGAAATTTTATGCCAGCAGGTGAGAGGCAGTGGCAATGAAAAGGAAGTGGAAGGGAGGAATGCCAGAGGTGTTGTGGAGATAAAATGGGCAGCATTCACATGAGGAAGCCTAAGGAAAGGGAGGGAGAACGTGAGAAGTCCAGGCCTGTGGGCTTAGACCCTCACCCTGGGCTTTGGTGGCAACATTAACCGACATACTGGAGGCAGGAGGAGAACGAGCATGATATCATCTGGAGGCAGGAAGAGCTCAGAGTGAGGACAAGTCATTCAGTTAATGCTGATCTTTTAGCAGAAAGATCAAGTAGATAAGTTTTTAGTTAAATAAGTAACATTTTCATAGCTATGCCTTGCAAGTATGTAAGTCTACACTTCTTAAATGATTAACAGATGGAACACTTGACAACATTCATCACCTGCATGAACAGAAATATTTATTGTGCTGTGCTCCTGTGCGTGGCACTCCACCAGGAATGGGAAAGATATGGGTAAAAGTTAGTGTTTACGGGGAGGGGGAAGGGTAAGCTGGGACAAAGTGAGAGAGTGACATGGACATATATACATTACCAAATGTAAAATAGATAGCTAGTGGGAAGCAGCCACATAGCACAGGGAGATCAGCTCGGTGCTTTGTGACCACCTAGAGGGGTGGGGTAGGGCGGGGGGGAGGGAGAAGCAAGAGGGAGGAGATATGGGGACATATGTATATGTATAGCTGATTCACTTTGTTATAAAGCAGAAACTAACTCACAATTGTGAAGCAATTATACTCCAATAAAGATGTTTAATAAAAAAAGTTAGTGTTTAAATTAACTACTAAGAAATTGGAGTTTCTCCCATTAGTAGTAAAAGTAACAAGGGGCAACCTGAATCCAAAGTGTTGAAAAAGAAAAGTGTTCCCTTTACTTCTTCCTTAAACTGTGAGGGGATGAACATGCCACAAAACACCAACCATGATGCCTAAGGAAAGCTGTGTAGACTTAACAGCCCTTATAAAATAAAACTCACATTAAAATCAATCTGACTTACCTTCGTGCTATTGTGCCGCAGGGGAATTAAAGGTGAACGGTGCACATAAATGGCTTTATTGATAATCATTTTGCCAAAACATACATTTTCAGCTCTCCTTAACCACTCCCTCTTATGTGTCTATTATTGATATTTTCTTCAAATATCAGCACTGATATTTTGTTCAAAATAATATATGATATGTTATCTGCCTAGAAAATCTGATAGAATCAATGGGTGACCAATTAGAACTTAGAAAATCCAGTAAGATCACCAGACGAAATAGCAATGTAGAAAAATCTACTCCTTTCTGCTATATCAACCACAGTCGATTAAAAAATATCCAAAGAACAGTACTCTTTACAGTAGTAATGAAACTATTACTTTATCATATTATTTCGAGCACCCCTATCCCAGCCCCCAACACACCCATAACACACACAATTATACCTGCATTTTAGAAAGCAAAATCCCTGGATCATTTTAAGCTCAAGATGAAGCTAATTTCCCTGACTCTCCTTCCCTAAATGTGCCAAGCCCATTATGCCCAGGGCCGAAATTCATCTCTTTTCCCCATTTAGCCACTTTCCTCCTCAATATACCACCACCACCATCACCACCACCAATCTCTGCCACTATTCAATGAATCTTTGAGAAGCTGCTCTCTGCTCCCTAACTGTGGTGGGTTGAATAATGGCCCCCCAAAATGCCCATGTCCTAATCCTCAGAACCTGTGAATTTGTTACTTTACAGGGACTTTGCAGAAGCAAGTAAATTAATGATCCTGAGACGGGAAGGTTATTCTGAATTATCCAGGTGGACCTGATATAACCACAAGATTCCTTATAAGAGGGAAGCAGAAGAGCAGAAAGAGAAAAGATGCTAAGCTGCTGGCTTTAAAGATAGAGAAGGGGCCATGAGACAAGAAATCCTGGCAGTACCTAGAATCTAGAAAAGGCAAGGAATCAGATCTCCCCTAGAGCCTCAAGAAGGAATGCAGCCCTGCTAACACCTTGATTTTAGCCCCTAAGACTCATTTCAGACTTCTGACCACATGAAGTGTTAAGAGAATAAATTTGCATTGTTTTAAGCTATTAAATTTTGGGTAATTTGTTACAGCAGCAGTAGGAAACTACTATATTACCTCCATGCATCTTTTGCCATGAACCCCAGACCATGAAGCTGTGGACGGCCTGCTCAGAGTGAGGTAACTTATACAATCAGTGCATAGCTCAGGATGACAGTAGCTGGAGAACCAGTGCTGAGAGCACTGGTTCAGAGAAGAAAGGAAGAAGTGAGATCCAAATAGAGCTTCTAGTAAGGAGCCCCCACTGCATTTCAGACATTGTGCTAAATGCTTTACATATATTACCTTTTACTTTTTCTCCTTTATTATCTTTTTAAATGTCTTTGAGATATACAGTGCTTGTCTTCTTGAGTATATGTAGGCTTTGATTGTAGTAAGCTCATCATCTGATCATTATTTGTGGGAGTCCTAAATTCTAAATTGGGCAATCTTTCCTTCAGAGAGGTCAGTATACAGTGGCTATCACCCCCGACATGGGCCAGTTCAGTTCCCTTGAGAGTCTTGGCTCAGCAGGAGAGTCATGAGTTCAGATTCCATTGGCCCAAGCCTCAAAATTGTCATTGGTACCCATTCTAAGGGTGATGCCATGCCTGTCACTAAGACCCAGTTCTCAATTTAGGGGTTTGTTTAGGAGACAGAGTGTGCATTTCCTGAAAGGATCAATTACCTCTTGCATGACCAGAATTTTCTCCAAGAGTGAAATCTCTCCAGACCTGGTAGTTCTGCAAGAGAGAACTCGTGGCAAAGGGGAAGGTGCTATGAAGTTGGGCAAAAGTAGATGGACTTAAAATATATTTAAAAGGAAGAAAATATTAAACCTGCTAGTGTTTTTTTTTATAGGTTTTATGAAAGGAAATGCTCAAAAAAGTCTCCCAGGGTTCTTCCTCAAGAAAGAGGGAAGGTAGTAGTGCCACTTATAGGTGGAATACTGAGAGGAAGCATTGTGGGGGATGGGAGATTAGAGTTACATTTTGGACATGTTAACTTTGCTAGCTTCTGTTACATTCTAAAAAGAGCTTTAATGTTGAGTGTACAGGCCGAATTTTTAGTTATATATGTTTCAGGTGAACAGTGTTATAGTTCAACACCTATACACACTACAGAGTCATCATCACCACAAGTCTAGTTACCATCCATCACCATACAGTTGACCCCTCTCACCCACTTTGCCCACCCTCCAGCCCTTTTCCCCTCTGGCAACCACTAATCCATTCTCTGTATCTATGAGTTTGTTTTTTGTTTTGTTTTATTTCATTTGTGAAGTTTGTTTTGTTTTGTTTTTAGACTCCACATAGGAATGAAATCATATAGTAATCAATACTTATCTTTCTCTGTCTTATTTCACTTACCATAATATCCTCAAGGTCCATCCATGTTGTCACAAGTGTCAGAATTTCATTCTTCTATATAGCTGAGTAGTATTTCATTGTGTGTGTGTGTGTGTATATATATATATATATATATATATATATATATATATATATATATATATATAACCCAAGTTTGTTTTTTGTTTTGTTTTATTTCATTTGTGAAGTTTGTTTTGTTTTGTTTTTAGACTCCACATAGGAATGAAATCATATAGTAATCAATACTTATCTTTCTCTGTCTTATTTCACTTACCATAATATCCTCAAGGTCCATCCATGTTGTCACAAGTGTCAGAATTTCATTCTTCTATATAGCTGAGTAGTATTTCATTGTGTGTGTGTGTGTGTATATATATATATATATATATATATATATATATATATATATATATATATATACCACATCTTCTTTAGCCATTCATCCGTTGATGGACACTTAGGTTGTTTCCATATCTTGGCTATTTTAAATAATGCTGCAATGAACATAGGTGTATATATCTTTTTGAATTATTGTTTTCATGTTCTTTGGATAAATACCCAGAAGTGAAATAGCTTGGTCATATGGTATTTTTCTTTTTAATTTTTTGAGGAATCTTGGTACTGTTTTCCATAGTGGCTGTACCAATTTAAAGTCCCATAAACAGTGTACAAGTGTTCCCTTTCCTCCACGTCCTCTCCAACATTTGTTATTCCTTGACTTTTTTATAACAGCCATTCTAACAGGTGTGAGGTGACACCTCATTATGGTTTTGATTTGCACTTCCCTGAGAGGAATGTTGAAATTTTCATGTGCCTGTTGGCCATCTCTATGGCTGCTTTGGGAAAAATGTCTTTTCACATCCTCTGTCCATTTTTAAATCAGGTTGTTTCGGGGTTTTTTGTTGAATTGTATGAAGCCTTCATATATTTTTGATATTACCACCTTATTGAATACATGATTTGCAAATATCTTCTTGCATTCAGTAGGTTGCCTTTTCATTTTTTTTCCATTTTTATTGGAGCATAATTGCTTTACAATGGTGTGTTAGTTTCTGCTTTATATCAAAGTGAATCAGTTATACATATGTTCCCATATCTCTTCCCTCTTGTGTCTCCCTCCCATCCTCCCTATCCCACCCCTCTAGGTGGTCACAAAGCACCGAGCTGATCTCCCTGTGCTATGTGGCTGCTTCCCACTAACTATCTATTTTACATTTTGTAGTGTATATATGTCCATGCCGCTCTCTCACTTCATCCTAGCTTACCCTTCCCCCCACCGTGTCCTCAAGTCCATTCTCTACGTCTGTGTCTTTATTCCTGTTGGACCCCTAGGTTCTTCAGAACCCTTTTTTTTCTCTTAGATTCCATATATATGTGTTAGCATATGGTATTTGTTTTTCTCTTTCTGACTTAACTTGACTCTATATGACAGACTCTAGGTCCATCCACTTTACTACAAATAACTAAATTTCATTTATTTGTAGGGCTGAGTAATATTCCATTGTATATATGTGCCACATCTTCTTTATCCATTCATCTGTCAATGGACACTTAGGTTGCTTCCATGTCCTGGCTATCAAAGAGTCATGTACCACAATATTCATTGTAGATCTATTTATGATTGCCTTTTCCTTTTTTTTTTTTTTTTTTTTTTTGTGTTTTGCTGGCCTCTCCATTTTGTTGCCC
>NW_006788722.1:2221733-2230039 GCF_000442215.2 Lipotes vexillifer
CCGAAACGGGCCCCGACCCCGCGTCTCCTGCATCGGCAGGCGGACTCCTCAAGCACTCGCCACCAGGGAAGCCCGCCTTTTCCTTTTGATGATGGTTTCCTTCACTGTACAAAAGTCTTCTAGTTCGATGTAGTCTCATTTGTTTATTTTGACTTTTGTCCCCTTGCCTTTGGAGTCAGATCCACAAAAACATAACTAAAACTGATGTCATTGAAGTTACCACTTATGTTTTCTTTTAGGAATTTGATTGTTTCTGGTCTTACATTCAAGGTTTTTCTCCACTTTGAGTTAATGTTTGTGTGTGGTGTAAGATAGCAGTCTACTTTCATTCTTTTGCATGTAGCTGTCCAGTTTTCCCAGCACTATTTTTTGAAGAGACTGTCCTTTCTCCATTGTATGTTCATTTCTCCTTTGTGTAGATTAATTGTCCATGTTAGCTGTCCATGTGCGTTGGATTTATTTTTGGGCTCTCAATTCTGTTCCATGGATCTATATGTCTGCTTTTGGGCCAGTACTATATTGTTTTGATTGCTATAGCTTTGTAGTATGATTTGAAATCCAGGAGCTTGGTACCTCTGGCTTTTTTCTTTCTCAAGATTGTTTTGGCTATTTGGAGTCTTTTATGTTTTCATAAAAATTTTAGAATTGTTTGTTCTAGTTCTGTGAAATATGCCATTGGCATTTTGATAGAGATTGCTTTGGGTAGTATGGACATTTTAGCCATATTAATTTTTCTTATCCATGAGCACAGAATATCTTTGCATTTTCTGATATCTTCTTTAATTTCTTTCATCAGTGTCTAATAGTTTTTAATATACAAGTCTTTCATCTCCTTGGTTAAATTTATTCCTAGATATTCTATTCTTTTTGTTACAATTGTACATGGGATTATTTTCTTAATTTCTCATTCTGTTAGTTCATTATTAATGTACAGAAACCCTACAGATTTCTGTATATTGATTTTGTATCCTGCAACTTTCCTGAATTCATTATTAGTCCTAACAAGTTTTTGGTGAAGTCTTTACAGTTTTTCTATATATGGTATCATGTCATCTGCAAATAGTGAGAGCTTTGCTTCTTCCTTTCTGATTTGGATGCCTTTTATTTCTAGCCTAATTGCTGTGGCTAGGACTTGCAATACTATTTTGAATAACAGTGGCAAGGGTGGGAATTTTTGTCTTGTCCCTGATCTTAAAAGGAAAAGCTTTCAGGTTTTGCTGTTGAATGTGATGTTATCTGTGGGTTTGTCATATATGGCCTTTATTATGTTGAGTTATGGTCCCTCTATACCCACTTTGTTGAGAGTTTTTATCATAAATAGCTGATAAATTTTGTCAAGTTTTCTCTGTATCTATTGAGATAATAGTATAATTTTCATTCTTTGTTTTGTTAATGTCATGTATCACATTTGATTGGTTTGCAAATGTTGAACCATCCTTGCATCTGTGGAATAAATTCCAGTTATTCATGGTGTATGATCCTTTTAATGTACTGAATTCAGTTTGATAATATTTTATTGAGGATTTTTGCATTGATGCTTATCAAGAATGTTGGTCTATAATTTTCTTTTCTGTGTTGTCCTTGTCTGCTTTTGGTAATAGGGTAATGCTGGCTTTGTAAAATGTGTTTGGAAGTCTTCCCTCATCTTCAATTTTTTGGAAGAGTTTGAGGATAGGTCTTAAATCTTCTTTGAATGTTTTGTAGAATTTGCCAGTGAAAATTCTGGTTCTGGTCTTTTGCTTCTTGTGTGCTTTTTGATTACCATTTCAATCTCCTGATTAGTAATCGGTCAATTTAGATTTTCTATTCCTTCATGGTCCAGTCCTGGAAGACCGTATGTTTCTGGAAATTTATCTGTTTCTTCTAGGTTGTGCAATTTGTTAGCATATAACTGTTCATAGTAGTCTATTCTGTGGTATCAGTTGTAACTTCTCTTTTATTTGAGCCCTCTTTTCTTTTCTTGACTTAGTTTTATTGATCTTTTCTATTGTAGTTTTGGCCTCTATTTCACTTATTCCTCTCTGACATTTATTATTTTCTTCCTTCTACTAATTTTGGTCTTTGTTCTTTTTCCAGTTCCTTTAGGTATAAAGTCAGATCATTTATTTGGGAATTTTATTTGTTTGTTTCTTTCTTGAGGTAGCCTGTATTGTTATGAACTTCCCTCTCAGAACCACTTTGCTGCATCCCTTAAATTTTGGTATGTTGTATTTCTGTTCTCATTTCTCTATAGGTATTTTTAAATTTTCTTCTTTGATTTCTTTGACTCACTGGTTATTCAGTAGCATGTTATCTAATCTCTGTGTTTTTGTGGTTTTTCCAATTCTTTCCCTTGTGATCAATTTCTAGTTTTATACCATTGTGGTTGGAAAAGATGCTTGATGTGACTTTAATTTTCTTGAAATTATTGAGACTTGTTTTGTGACCTAACATGTGATGTATCCTGGAGAATGTTCCATGTGCACCCATGAAAAATGTGCATTCTTCTGCTTTTGGATGTAATGTTCTATATCTATATATATCTATTAAGTGTATCTGATAATGTGTTGTTTTAGTCTGCTCTTTCCTTATTAATTTTCTGTCTGGATGGTCTATCCATTGACGTAAGTGGGATGTTAAAGTCTCCTACTATTATTGTAATGGACCCTTTAGGTCCATTAATATCTGCTTTATATATGTTGGTACTCCTATGTTGGCAGCATATATATTTATAAATGTTATATCTTCTTGCTTATTGACCCTTTTATCATTATGTAATGCTTTTGTTTGTCTTTTATTATAGTCTTTAAAGTCTATTTTGTCTGATATGCATATAACTACTGTAGCTTTCTTTTATTTGTGTTTGCATGGAATATCTTTTTCTATCCCTTCACTTTCAGTCTGTGTGTCCCCACTTCTGAAGTGAGTCTCTTGTAGGCAGCATATAGGTTTTTTTTTTTTAATCTATTCATCCATTCTGTGTCTTTTGATTGGAGAATTTTTTTCATTTACATTTAGAGTAATTATTGACAGGTATGTACTTATTGCAATTTTGTTCACTGTTTTCTGGCTGTTTTGTGGTACCTCTCTGTTTCTTTCTGCTTCTCTTGCTCTCTTCCCTTGTGTCTTGGTAGCTTTCTGCAGTGTTATGTTTAGATTCCTTTTTCATTTCCTTTTGAGTATTTACTATAAGATTTTTCCCTGTAGTCAACCATGAGGCTCACATATAACATCTTATGTAAATAGTTTGTAGCCACTTAAATTTGAATACATTCCAAAGATTTATATTTCCCCCCTTTTATACTTTTGATGATACATTTTACATCTTTTTATTTTATGTACCTCTTAGCTAATTCTTGTAATTTTAGTTAATTTTACTAGTTTTGTCTTTAACTTGTATGCCTGCTTTATAAGTGATTGATCCACTACCTTTATTATATATTTACCTTTTCCAGTGAGATTTTTACTTTCATACATTTTCTTATTATTAATTAGTACCATTTCTTTCAGCTTAAAGAGCCCCTTTTAACATTGTTGGGCCAATATAGTGATGATGAACTCCCTTAGCTTTTGCTCGTCTGAGAAACTTTTAAACTTTCCTTCAGTTATGAGTGATAACCTTGTTGGGTAGAGAATTCTTGATTTGAAATATGTTTTTTTTCCTTTTAGCACTTTGAATATGTCATGTTACTGTCTCTGGCCTGTAAGGTTTCTGCTGAAAAATCTGCTGATAGCTTTATAGGTTTTCCTGTGTATATAACAAATCGTTTTTCTCTTGCTGCTTTTAGGATTATCTCTTTATACTTCATTTTTACCATTTTAATTATAATGTGTCTTGGTGTGTGTCACTTTGAGTTCATCACATTTTAAACTCTCTGGGCTTCTTGGGCCTGAATATCTGTTTCTTTTGCAGATTAAGGGAGTTTTCAGCCACTATATCTTCAAATAAGTTTTCTTCTCTCTTGTCCTTCAGGGACCCCCTATAATGTGAATGTTATTCTGTTTGATGTTGTCCCAAAGGTCCCTTAAAGTATCTTCACTATTTTTAATTCTGTTTTCGTTTTGCTGCTCTGTCTGTGTGAGTTCCATTGCTTTGTCTTCCAGCTCATTGATTCATTCCTCTACTTCATCCAATCTGCTGTTGAATCCCTCTGGTGTATTTTTCAGTTCAATTATAACTTGTTTGGCATTTTCTTATATTTTCTGTCTCTTTGTTGAAGTTCTCACTGTGTGGTCCATTCATTTCCCAAGTTCAGTGAGCATCTTTATGATCAATTACTTTTAACATTTTACCAGGTAGATTGCTTATCTATGTTTTCTTTAGATCATTTTCTGAAGTTTTGTCTTGTTGTTTTGATAGGAACATATTTCTGTGTCTCCTCATTTTGCCTAATTCTCTGTTTTTGTTTTTATGTACTGGGTAAATCTGCTGCCTTTCCCAGTCTTAAAGGAGTACACTTATGTAGGATATGTCCTGTGAGGCTCAGAAGTGCATTCCCAACTGGCCACCAGAGCCAGATGCTCAAGTGATGTCTCCTATGTGGGCTGCATACACTCTCCTGTTGTGGTAGGGCTGAAGCTGCTGCTGCAGTGCACTGGTGGGCAGGGATAGCCCCTGGAATGGCTCTGGAACCCAGCCATGGAAGCTTCTGGGCATTGGTGGGCAGAACTGGACCTCAGAACTGCTATGGGGCCTGGCCATGGATGCTGCCAGGTGCTGGTGGACGTGGTTATTGCCCAATCAGCTTTAAGTCCTGGCTAGGTTGCAGGGGTGAGCAAGGCTCTCTGAAGGTGTGCCCACTGGGGCTAACAAGTTAGATGGAGATTTCCAAAATGCCACCTGTGCTGGCATTAACAAGGTGGCTCCTGTCAGTGTCTCAGTCCCCAGAGAGAGCATTCCAACTGGTCCCTGCCTCTCCAGCAGATACTTCAAAGTTAGTAAGTGGATCCCCTTTACGTATGGTCCATGCAATTTTCAATCTAATGCTTTTGTGCTGGTTTTGGGATCAAGTCTGTGTGCAAGCCCTTTAAGAGTGAGTTTCTCATTCCCTGTAGTTTTAATAGTTTTCCTGGATTTCTCATTGATCTTCAAAGCCAGGTGTTTTGGAAGCTCATCTCTTCTGTGCAGGATCTAAGGGTTGGGATGCCTGATGTGGAGCTCAAATCTCTTGCTTCTCAGGGAAAATAATCTTACCTTTGTGATCCTTCCTGATTGTGGATCACCAAGGCTGGGATATGGTGTTTTCCTCAGCATGACCACATCTCAGTTTTTCCTACCTATCTCAATGATACCCTTTTACCCTTTGTCGTGGAGACTCTGTTCATCCACTTTTCATGTCCCTTTCAGAGGGAATTATTCCATACGTAGTTGCAGATTTGTTGTGTCTTTGGGAGAAGATGAGTTCAGGACCTTTGTAGGCCACCATCTTGAACCCACTTCCTGGGCCATTTTTGATATTTAATTTTCACCTGATAGGTTGACAAGTAAAGGTGAGTAGTTTCTTTACAACACATGTATGCCTATTTTCAGGGGATGCTGGTATTTCAACTTATAAATAAAATCTGGTTGGCTTAATTTTCTATTTAATATATGAAAAAGTGACTATTTCATGCATGTAGGGCTACAGGTGATTAAAAAAAACCTATAAAATCTAATATTTTTTGTTTTCCTGGAAGGATTTATAGGAAAAGGACAATGTAATTTGTTCCCAAAGACTGGCTGACAAAAATTTAATGGAGGTTAAACTGTTCTTTCTGTATCTTTATGTCTTTTGTTTTTTTAATTTCTTCCATTTAACCAAATGCTACAACCAAGAAACATAATCTGTCTGGAACATTACCACGAGCTTTCTGGTTCTTCCAAGGAATTTGGTCTCCTCATTGGTATGTCATATATAACACTAGTAAATGGTTTTTTAGCCAGTTGTGCTTATTTTAGGGCTCAGTTTTCAGAGAATCTGGGTATTCCAGAGTAACTGAAGGAGGCCAGTGTTCATCATGGGCCATGGTAAAATGAGTTTATTATAAATTTCACTAAGTTGTCAACTAGATGTAAAGTACCACTGCAAGCAGCTTCCACTGGGTTCTTGCAAAGATGAAGAGAAAAGAAAATAACCTTCAACAAAATTGGTCTTCTGTTTCTCCAGCATCCCTTTCTGCCTCACTTTTATCTCCATGTCAGCCTTTCTTTTAGTTTGAGGCCCTTTGCTTTTCTCCTTTCAAACCCTCTCCACCAATTAAAATTAAAATTCAAAAGATTCTGATGTTATCATTTGCATTTGGTCAAACCTCATTTTTCTTTATGTTAGCTAATCCAGGTTTTTCTATTTTTAAGTGTAACTTATATTTCTCTAGGCCTCACCCACCAACCTATAAGGCAAATTAAATCACTGATTTCTTGATCTGACCTGCTAGAATAAGATTCTCTATACTCCCACCCCATTCAAAACCTCACCCCATTTTCACCCTTGGAGTCTTTCAGGATGTTTTGTATGTTCAGAGGCAAGTCTGCTCATGTTCCTTCATCTGCCTTCCCGTTATATCCTTACTTACCTCAAAAGCAGTTTGAAAGAGGTGCCATCCCACTACCTTGGCTGCTGAAAACCTTTGTGGGAATGCTACATCCCTGACTAGGGAAAAATCCATGCATTTTTTCCCCAACTGCACTACTTCAAGGTATCAAGTTACAGTTTACTTCTTTCAGTTCCCATTGTGTTCAAGGTACTATGTGGTATTTTGTGAACTAATAGGTCCAATGTTCCCCAAGTTGTTGCAATTTGTCAGCTGGGCCCTTAGACAATTTTGCTTTGGCCTCTGATCTTACAAAATCCATTTTAAAGACAGTTCCTTTGGCTTCTACCTGACATTTTGCTTTTTTTTTTTTTTTAAGGAAATAAGAACTTATTGATACAATTAAAGCCTTTAGTCTATACCTCCTGTTCTCTTTCTATTTTTTCCTTCCTAGAGTTGACCCTGATCACCTGAAATTCATGGTTACTTTCCTTAATTATGTTTGTTATTACTACATAGTATAAATCCATAAATAATATTTTGCATTGTTATGTACATTTTACACTTTATGTAATTAGTATTATACTATATCCATTGTTATCCAATTTAACTTTTTTTTGCTTAGTTTGCTTACATTTTTGAGATTTATCTGTGTTGATGCATATAATTCTGTTTATACTCCATTGTAGGGCAATGTCACAAGGTATTTGTCCATTTCTCTGTTGGATGATATTTGTTTCCAGCTTTTAGCTAATAACTACTGCAAAAAAATGCTTTAATAATTTTGTTTTCCTTCTAAAGGGATTTGAAGCAATTGTAGTGTGGAAAACTTAGAATAAGGAGGTATTCTTCAGAGATTGTGGTTATAGCTGTCACTGAAGGTACTTGAGGTGGGGTATAGTTTGGGAAAAGAGCGGTAAGAAGAAAGAGTTGCTCTCCTAGAATATTCCTTCCTTTTCTCTTATCTTCTCCCTGACTCTAACAACGTTTGTCTCTCCTCTTTCTGCCATTAAGGTTCTCGTATATTACCAATCCAGATCCCATCTAATCTCTTATAGTAGAAATAGTCTGCTTTTAGAATTTCTACCTCTATGAAAGTTTAAACAAAGTGGTATAACCCAACTAAACTTTATTTTTCTGATCCATAAAAATTAAAATGATATTAATGACTTAAGAGTGTTATTGTGAGGAATGAAAGATAATATCTGGGGCCTTATGGCAGACTGGACTCTTCCCAAAGATAGCTAGAGTAGATCCCCTCCTGTTGAATCTCAGGGGTTCTGTGACTTAGAACCTCTTAACATAATTTCTCCAGCAGAGGATCAACTTTTTAAATAGAGGCTCAGGCCTCCAAGAGATTATTTCTGGAGAAAGAAAGTAGAAGGTGTCAGTCTCGAGGTCTGAGCCTGGAAATCGGTAAAGTTTCTCTCACCATATTCCATTAGTCAAAGCATCAATAGATGACTGGAATAGCCCCCTAAATGATCTCTTCAATCATAAATTCTTTCTTTCTTTCAGACCTATTAATAATTTCCCATCGCATTTAATATAAAATAACTTTACATGTTTAAGGCTCTGAATGATTGTTTCCCTGTCTACTTCTCTAAACTCATTTCACATCACTTTCCCCTGCTCACTATGCTTCATCTTTGGTCCAGTTCTTTTGCAGGTAACAGATCACCCAAAAACTCCGTGATTTAAAGCAACTATTTTTTATCTCACATTTCTGTGGTGTGGGGGTTCAGGGGATTAGGAGGGTTGTTCTTCTGGTTTTGCCACTCATGCAGCTGTATTTAACCAGAAGATCAGCAGGAAGC
>NW_006788722.1:2230069-2256949 GCF_000442215.2 Lipotes vexillifer
GCAGGAAGCAAAGTTTAATTGGGAATCTGGGATGACGAGGCTTTGCTCTCCAAGTGGTATTTCCATTTGAAGGAGGCAAGACCAGACAGGGCTCTCTCTCATGGCTCATCTGCGTTCCAAATAAGAACTTATCAAACTTATATTGTTCGTGGATGTCCCATTGGCCAAAGAAGTCATGTGGCCAAGCCCAAAGTCAATGTGGGAGAGAGCTTCATAAGGGCATGGATGCCAGGAGGCAAGATTCATTGGGGGCCATTAATGTGACAAGACCCAAAGGCCTGATTTCATTTCCTAGAATACACCAAGTTCTTTTCTACTTTAGGGTCTTTCCATAGTTTCTTTTTTTAGGCATTCAACAAATATTTAGATACCCACAGGTACTAGACAAAGTGCTCAGGGCTCTTATGAGGTTTTCCTTCCAAAGAGGGGAAACACACAGTAAGCAAGTGCAACGACAAACAAGATAATTTTAGATGGTGATAAGAGCTCTGAAGAAATAAATCAGGGTAATGGGTAGAAAGTGACTGGCAAAAGTGGAGAAGTTAAGTTTAGAAAGGTCAGGAAGATCTGAGCAGATGGCACTGAATCTGAAATCCGAATGATGAGAAGGAGCCAGTGACAGGGTGTTACAGGCAAGGAGTATTCCAAGCAGAAGAAACAGCTCCTGTATCTCCACCACTACCCTCCCTGGCCACCTCCCGACTTCCTCTTTACATAGCTGGTGCCTTCTCATCTCAGCTTGAAGATCACTATTTTCAATAGGCTTTCTCTGTCTGCCTAATATAAAGTATCCTATTCTTGCCCTCACTACTCCCTACCCAGTTTACGCAAAGAATTTACGATTTTCAGTAATTTGCTTGTTGTTTACTTATTTATTATAAGTCCCCAATAAGCTATAATACCCATATAAAATAAGGTCATGTCCCAACATTTCTTGAATATTTTCATACAACAATGATTATTCAGCATTCAAAAATAATTGCTAAATGAATGAATAAATGAATTAACATAGTAAGTCCCAGTCTGAAAGTGTGACCACAAATGCCTGGAGTAGGACATCTTCATATGTCCGATTTCTGATGGGTCCAGACTACTATTGTCCTTCTCATTCCAGGTTGGTTTAGGACTATCCATTTTCTGGGGATTTCATTTTCAGAAACACTTTGGAACTTCCAGGACTCTGAGCTTAGGTCAGCACTGCCCTGTCTACCCTAACAGGTTTCCATAAATTTAAATTCCAGAAAGGAAGCTTTGGGGTATTGATCCTTATTCCTTAAAGAACTCTCCTGGGATTCTTATACTAAATTCCTACATTTCTCTCCTGCTACTTTCAAATTCTTCATGAAAAATAAAAGATTTAAATTCTATTTCATTAGACTTCACCTCCATAAATAATGATAACAGCTGTCAATCATCCTAGTTTGCTTACCAGGTACCAGATACTTGAAACATAATTTAGCCCTCACTACAGTCCTGCAAGGTAGGAATTCTTTTCCTCATTTTTCAGATGAGGTAACAGAGACTTACAGAGGTCAAGAAATTTCTACAGTGTCACCTAAGAATTAAATGGTAGAGTATTTAGACCCTTGAGTCTAGATCTGACTGTTTTCCTACCACCCACATTGCCGTTGTGTTGACCCACTCAACATAGGAAAGGGAAATACAGGTCCACTATGACTTGCTTCCAACCCTGAAATCCCAAACTTTCTGAAAACCAAGATTTTCTGCAAAAATCTGACCCGACTTGACCTGAACTCATTTGTGAACAAAACTTGACCTGAACTGATATGAAGCTAATTATAGTCCTTATTTATTCCACTTATTATGACTGCTTATACATTTTTCTATAAAAATAGTAATGTGTTAAATTACAGGGTGCTCCACCAGGCACCACTAAGGGCATTACTTATATAATATTTGCATTGTAATGCTCTTATAAGATCTGAAACATTCTACAGTCTGAAGCACATGTGGTCCCAAGTGTTTCAGATGAGCAACTGGTAATCTGTTATATTTGTGAATGACTCTATAGTCCACAAAGCTGTTTCAAAGTTGAAGTAATTTTATATTATTTTCCTCTCATGCACAAAGAGGAATTTAGGAAATTTTCTAATGTGCCTTATCTTCTTGCTTTCTTTAAAGTAACTTCATTCAGTAATTCCAAGGTATTATCTGTACTTGATCCCAAGAGAAGTTTGGGGTTATTTGTTCAAGCAAAAAAACATTTAATTTTAAAATTAAATAACATGTTAAGGGGGAAAGGTGAGGGCCAAAAATGTATACCAAGAATACTATCCATATTTTTTGAAAGAGAAAATATATGCAGTTATTTTTATGTATATGCATCAACTAGAAGAGTATGAGCAAAACTGATAGCTTTGTTTCTCTCTGGGATGATGGGAGGGAGATTTTTCTTTTTATTTTGTACCCTTTCATAAGTTTAGAACAAAATGAACTTATTATCCATTCAAAAAATTAAAGTCATAAATAAATATATCCATGAATGATTTTTCACAATGTGTGAGAGACTCAAGACACAAATGCTACCCAAGTCAGCTGAGGTACATGTGCACAGCCTGGCATTAGTCATTAGTGTGGCACATAATAAATGGCTCATGTTCTTCTTGCTTTCACCTTTTTCCCATTTAGGCCAGATGTTTTTCCACACATTTTTGACCACTGAAGAGCACACACTGGCCTTTGTTTTTGGCTTAGGCCTGGCTGCACTATCCCTCGGTCACTTAGGTCCCTGGACAGTATTCTTCTCTGGCAAGTACTCTCAGCCTCTGTTCTAAGTGGTTATCTGAGCCTGAATTCAACTAATGGTCACAGAACAGGATAGAATAAGAGGATTCTGGAATGAAAAGCTGGGCTAAGCTGGCAGGCAGGGGATGGGCAGAGAAGGCACATGGGTCCTGAGGCAGGCAGCAGTCCATCTGTGATGGCCATCCCCAGACAAAGGCAAGGTCAGAGTCCAGGTGGGAGGTCCAGAGAGCAAAGCTTCTCTGGATGGCATTGAATAGAACTGAACCTCGGTGTACAAGTGTAGGTTTGACATTCAAGCCAGGCACTAAAAACAGAGTTAAACTTCGAGAAAAGACAGGTTCACACATGTTTACTCCAGAATGGAACTATGACATCCCCTCTGGACTGGTTTTAAGCACTTTTCCTCCTGAGGACAAATCAGAGAGAGGCAGGAATCTGTAAGTGTTACTTGTAACATGTAGTGAATGTGATTCTCTCCCCTCCCACATTCAGTGCTGTCCAGCCCAATTTTTTACCCTAAGAAGTGATGGATCACCAAAGTCCCAACAAACTTTCACTGCCCATCGTCTGGAGTTGGGTTGAATGATCTGGGGGCAGCCCTGATGATTAAGGAGGCAGGCTGGTGACCTTAATGGATGTGTGTGAGTAATTGTGAGTCACGAAGTCAATCCATAGCTCATTTCGACAACCATAAGTTGTGGTGCCCAACTGCCGTGGTACCATTTGTCTTATGCTTTGCTCATATTATGATGAGGGGATTAAGTTGTGCTCAATGTAGCTTTCTCTAGACACTGCAATTCAAGTCTTCAGTGAGTAGCTGCATTTCAATCCTACTAAATTTAATAGATTTAAATATTTTTTCAGGTGCATGCGTTTATCATCAATCATCGCATTGGCTCAAGCAGCCTTACCAGTAACAAAAATAATATATCACTACCTTACCTCTAGGTCCTCTGAAGAGGTAGTGGAAAGAATTGGATTTTCAAGCTCACTTTGGAAGAGGCAAGTAGGAAGAAGACTGAAAGCAGATCGTAAATCAGTTGGTTTAGGCAGGACACCTGCCCCGTCAGTCTCAGCTACATCCAAATGGAAAAATGGGTGATCTAGGATTACCCTCGCACAATGCCAATGGCCAAGGCACTGAAAGGTCACATCTATTATGGTTGGCATTTCTCTCCCCACTGGGCTGTTTTTTTGAGTGGATGTCATACTCATCTCATACAGAAGGCACGTTCATCATGCCAGAACATTGCTGCTAATATTTGATCTAATAAAAGTCACCCTGTCTTTTCTTCAAGCTTTATGATATTTAACGGCTGCTAAATGATGATTTCCTTTCTTCCTCACCACTCCAACTTTATGTTTTAATGACTTGAATCATTAAGCAAAGTTTTATTTGCCACCTCTTATTTTAAACTCAGAAAGATTCTTTTTAAAATGTAGTAACCAAAATAAATGGCACAGTCAGCCTTATTTCCAGGAGTGATTTTATGTTAATAGTTGATGCTCCTTTGAAAGGAGCCACTGGCCTTTACTAATATCATGCTCACCAGCAAACAACTTGGCACTATATTTGTAGTATCAGAAGTTGGGGGAGGACTAGAAGCACAATCTTAACCAAAAAACAAAATTAGGACTGAAAAGTGTAGCAACAGCTGGTGTCAGCTGCAAGCAACCGCACAGTTGAATCCTGTCCAACTCTGAGGGAGATCTCTGAGAACTCTTGGAGCCTGCAACAGGAGCAACAAAAGACTACATTGTAATAACGTCAAATGTAAACCCAGCTAGCTAGCACCCCCAGAAATTACCAACAGGAGGAACTGATAACATTGCCAGGAATTCATCTTCCCCAGATCAAATCACTGCATAAAATCAGCCCTATTTGTTCTAGAGAGTTTATGCTCATACGCTTCATTCTAACTGGAGCTTTGTTCATAGCCACTAAGGCCCTTAAGGAGTCCTTTGGACTCTGTGGGTCTCCACTTTAAAAGCATTACTGACATGAACCTGGGGAAGTGTTTTCCCTGGAGTTCTTTCTCACAGGACTGGTTCCGGCTGCCTCCTGGGTGATGATGGAAAACTAAGGCACTAACCTACATGTCATTGCTTCATTTTGTAATCCTCAGGCAGTTGCACAAATGTTGTGTGGAACTTTATCAAGTAGTTAAAGGCACAGTCTGGGACAGTCTTAAAGGACTTAGGATTGTTACTGAGCTACCTAACTATTGCATATTAAGGAACTCCACCACAGGCCGGATAAGTGAGGTGTAAGGGAATGCAATCAACACCTTTTCACTCTCAACCCTGAAGTTTGGAAACCCAAGGCCTTTCAAGTCACAGTTGAGAACTGTTGCTCAAGTAGCCTCTCCAAAGTTTTCTGATTCCAGAAAGAAGCCCTAAGAAACTACAGGAAAAGACCCTGTGCACTCTCACTATGTGAGTCAGTGCTAAAGGAAGAGTTATATTTTATCAGAGATCTTCAAGAGTTCTTAATATTCTTCACTTACTTGCAGCCAAGTCTATCTTTGAGATCAGCTTAGTATAAGTTATATATTTAGGTAGCTCTCATTTGCCTAGAGCAATTTTTTTTATTTTTTTATTTTTTTTTTTTTGCGGTACACGGGCCTCTCACTGTTGCGGCCTCTCCCATTGCAGAGCACAGACTCCGGACGCGCAGGCTCAGTGGCCATGGCTCACGGGACCAGCTGCTCTGCGGCATGTGGGATCTTCCCGGACCAGGGCACGAACCTGTGTCCCCTGCATTGGCAGGCGGACTCTCAACCACTGCGCCACCAGGGAACCCCCCTAAAGCAACTTTTTAAAAAATTTAAAGAAAAGCAGAGAAAAGTCAGAATAAGACATATGGCCTTTAGCCACTAAATTACACAAGTAATCTCTTTACAGGAGACAGGATCTGGAAGGACTTTCATTAAAATCTTGCTATTTAGCCTTTAGCTAAAAGAACGATTGTTTTTGAAATCTTGTTGTAGGGAGAATCTTATATAAATTTACTTTTTCTTCCTCCAGCCCTAGAAATATAAGGGAGGAGGATCTATTATGTTCCATGCTGTGCTCTGATCCTTCACCCTAGGGCTAGAAGAAATAAAGTAGATTTTTGTGGAAATGTGGAGATATATGTTCATGAGTTACACTGCAACCAGGGAGTTGAAATCATGTGTAGCTTGGTTTCTCTACAGAAATGTTAGAAGGGTAGACACCAAAAGAACATCAAGAAGGATGTGTGATAGCTCTGTGGGCCTGGACAGCCTGGCTGTGGAGATGCAAAAACCCACAGCAGCCATCATTCAGGAAAGATGATGGCTCATATAGCACCCTGACCCCTCCCATGGACAAAACACCAAGCCCTGTCTATGTTGACATTAAGAAGTCTATTTTAAGGAAAATACAAAGACTGTTTGGGAGGTAATAACTAACCATATCATTGAACTCTTTTTTAATAATGAAGTACAAAGTGATGAAACACTATTTTTAGTTTGATTTTATAATTCATCACTGGAAAGGATGCTTGATACAGATCTTGAAGACACTGTTCTAACACTTAAATCTGACTTTGGGTAAGTAGCTTAACTTTCTCATCTGTGAAATCCTCCTTCATTTTGAAAGAGGGATACTAACATTTGTTCTACTCAGCTCACAATCTTCTTAAAAGTTATAAGTAAGATCATGTGAGTAAAATTACAGAGAGTAAAAGCCCCTTTCTATGGGCCTGTTCTAGAAGAAAGAGTTTCTTTCTTGAAAAGCATCTATAATCATTTCATTTATTTCTTACCCATTTCTTAGAAAAAAACAAAAAAACCCTAGGGAAGATTATGTCCCATGGTTTTAAGGCTGATTAGCTAATATACTTCATCAGTCAAAGTCTTGGAAGTTCTGACACAGACCTGTGTCCTCAACTCTCAGGGCCATTTAACTCTCACATCCAATTTAACCACAACCCATGCAGTTTTCCATTATTAGTAGTACACTCAGTGAAAATATAATAGCTACCTTTTATTGTGCATCTGCTATGTGCCTTTATCTCTAATCCTCATAAAAAAGCAAAACCTTCAAGGTGAGTACAATCATTAACCCGCTTCACAATAAAGAAGTAGAATGACTCAGAGAAATTAGGTTAGACAGAAAAATTTTAGTTAATGCTAACACCTGAAAATAGCTGTGACTCTAAATAAAGTCTTTAGAGACCAAAGGAGCATTGTAGCTATGGCTTCATCCACATTAGGTGTCTGTGTTCACTCTTTTTTTTTTTTTAACATCTTTATTGGAATTGCTTTACAATGGTGTGTTAGTTTCTACTTTATAACAAAGTGAATCACTCTTTTAAGATCAGTAAAGTGGTTCTCTGTAATGTACTTCTTCTGTACACTCTGAGTCATTCTGCAAACCTATATTTCAATTACTGGTCTTGCTGCTTTTCTTTGGTAGCCCTACTAGGACAGGAATCAGTTAAGAGAGAACTAAAATGGCAACCTCTTGCATGCAGGCATGGATATTTCCACTACTAAAAGGCATTTGGTTATTATGCTTATCTTCACTTAACCACGTATCCGACTTGAGCATTTGATTCAAAAACCCCTGCAGAGAACGTCACCACCCTGTTGTTAGCACATTGACCCAACAGATAAAAAAGCATCACACACAAAAAAAAAAAGAATGAAAGAAAGGTTTTCTCCTCTGGAGTCAGGTACTAGTAAAAGCATTAAAGGATTTTTAAAATCTTGTGAGGATAAAAACTAGTAAAACAGTAAATATTTTTTCAAGTGGCTGCTAATATTTGGTATTCTTCCTAAAAGAGGAAGGCATGTGAGGAAAATGACATTCCACTTAAAAGAGTGTTTGTAAAACTGTCCAAATGTGTTTTAAAATGTCACCTTGGAATGTTCGTTAAAACAGATTCTCAGGCCTCCTGTGAAGAGATTTGGATTCAGTAGGTGTTACTTCAGTATTAATAATATCTTTGTTAATATAATCTAATGCTTAACAGGAATGCATAATAGCATCCTAATCAGGACCTAGGATCTTCAGAAGTGACTGCTTATCATATCTACAGCTAACTCAACACTGAAAGGTTAGTTATATACTATAAAGGATGTTAGAAGTAATTTTGTGCTCATGAAATTAGTGGTATCAAGAGTAATAAGTGACTAGAGAAAATCTGCTAGAACATGAACAAGATATATGAGTGGACAAGTACAACACTTGAATGCCATTGATATAGTATGTAAGTCTAGGCCCCATTGGGTCCCAGTGGACCCAGCTGCCTGAACGAACAACAAAGATCACCAGTCCTGATATCATCAAAGCGTGTTTGAAGTGAGTCCTTCATTCAAGGTGCTGGATGGTGAGCCTCACTTGCAGCAAGCCCTCCTGAAACTGCAGACAAGTCACATGACTATTTTGTGCCAATTTGCTACTAATGAATGTACAATGGAGGGGGTCTGATCAGAGACTTGCTTTCATTGAAACATATCTTTAGTAATTAGATTGTGAAAGCAGATTCCTATAGCCCCAGATATGTCTAAAAATGCTACCAATACCTACCAGCAGAGCTTGATATACGTTAGCAATCTAAATTGCATCAGGTCATCTCACAAAAGTAAGGGAGTGGATGAGACATGCATGTGCATTTTAATTCACATATATGTGAATCTGAGGCAGGTGATCTACAGATTATACATTAAGAAACACTGGATTAAGAGAGGACATATTCAGTTGAAAATGTGTTTTAGAAATCTAGTCTTTGACAAAAGGGTTTGAGAGCTAACAGAATTATTTGGGGGAGTCAATAGAAAATGTTTTTAAATCTTCAGATAACTTTTAGGTAGATGGACTCCAGCAAAGCTTGCATGAAACATCTTAAGATAAGGTGACTGATGTGACTGACCTTCACCTCCCTTAATATTTACATTTGAGAATTTATCTCCTTTCATGTTTACATGTGGGATTTAGTTTAATCTGTGGCAAGCAGATGTCTTTTACTCAATTGTTTGAATTTCAGGCCACATGCAACCACTCGAACTATTTTATTTTATTTCATGTATTTATATTATGTATTTACCTGAGAGTTAAAATCAAACTTTTTTTTGAGGCTGAAGTTAATCATTTACATTTGTGCAGTATTTTAAGGTTTATTAAGGATTATGCATGTTATTTTCTTTTGAGATGAAAAATATTGCTTAATTATGTCATCTGTTATAGAGGAGCTCATCAATTCCCTAAACAGTTATAGGAGATAAGACAAATATTATTTTGTTTTAAAAATAAATATAAAGATGGTACAATTAATCTGCACAAGTTACCCATTCATCCAGTAGAAGAGACTCCTAACAATTAGCTTAAAAGTGCACAAGCCATAAGAACCTGCTGTATAAAAAAAATAAATTAAATAAAATTCAAAACATTTTTTAAATAAATAAAATTTTTTTAAAGTACACAGCCTATATTTTCAGTGTATTCAGTATATATCGCTCCAACCAGTAATTTCAATACGTATGACAATCAACTAGGTATATTTAAAATGTAATGTTTTCAAAAGCAAGAAATTGTAAGAAATTGAATGCCTCTATGCTGTGGATTAAAATAGTTACCTATGTAGAGTTGACTAGGTTAATAAAAAATATTCATTAGTGAATTTTAAAACTGCCTTCAAAAATAAAAATAAAATGTTCCAAGGCAGGAAATATAAGGTTGAAAGTTTTTCTTTTATTACAGTAATAAAATCCATGAGTTATGGATCTGTGAAATTTCTATGTCAAAAGTTCAAACCACATTTCAAGAGTTAAGTTTTGTTACTTACAAAGTGTCAAAAAAGTTGACACTTATAAAGACCAATGTTCTCACTCTCCCAGCAATGACTGACAGACACAGACGGGTCTCTTCATTCCTCCATTAATAGAACTGAGAGAGGAAAAGCTCTTTTTCCTTAGTTCCAAATACCAACATGAGTTCACCTCCAGCAAAACTCATTCACACACCCCTGAGTTCAAACCAGTAGGTTTGGGTGGGTGCAGTCCCTGACGAATGTTTTTTCTTCTAAGTCTTTATAGAAATACAATAATTGAAGTTTAAAATGACCACTTAATTGTTCTGTCTAAAGTATTTATTGAACACCACTGTTTTCCATGCAGTGATTTTAAAAAATAAAATAGTCCATCATTATCCAGGTGTCATTATAGAGATGGTTATAGATATTAAGCAAGTAAACAAATGAATTTCAGCATGCAAAAAAATTAATAATTTCATGATGCAACAAATGCTATGAAAGAAAGAAGACAGACTGAATTAATAGAGTGACTGAGAAGCAGGGGTATATTAAATTTAGACATCAGGAAACTTGTCTCTGAGGAGGTGAAATTTGAGCCTGTGTAAAGATCTGGATACAGAGGCATCCAGACAGAGGGGACAGCAAGTGCAAAAGTCCTAAAATGGGAACAAGCTTGGTATGGATGGAGACAAAGACATCCACTGGAAAGAATAAAGTTGGTAAGACATCTTGTTACAAGTGGAGAGAAAGACCAGTTTGGAAGAAATAATAGCTGTGAAATCCTGATAAACCATCCTGCCATTTAAACTGATTCAGCAGAATTTCCAATTGTCTTACTGCAGAAATGTACAAGGTAATATAACCATTTTCCATGACGCACTTCTCCACTAGAAATAAGCTTTCTCTTGTCACCCTAAACAATATCATTTCTGGAGAAACAGGGAAATTAGGGAGCAAACTGAGAGTTATACCAAATTTAATAAACATGACACTTGATTTTCACTATGTATATTTCCTTATTTTAGGGAAAATATGGGTCCCAGCGAAGCCACCTATCCTTATGGAATGCTAAGGATTATAGAACTGTATTGCCTTTTGGAATTTCTTTTCAGTGGCATTTAGCAGATCTCTACCATAGTTAGACACAGCACTCTTTCACATTCCTAGTTCCTTCCATACCAAAGAATTATTTTTTAATTATAAATTTAAATTTGAAACTCATCATAATTTACTTGCCTTCAAAAGAGTTCATGCTTTCAGTTTTAAAAGACTGAAGTAGGAATCAGAGGAAAATGTTCATTTAAGAGATTAGGAGGAAAAGAATTCATATAAGAAATGCTTAATATAATTTAAAATTAGCTAAACATGGTTTTCAAATTTTGTAAAACACTGAGAAAATGTCTCTGCTTTTTTGAAAACATTTCAGGGCACTAAAAAATCTTCAACAAATTTAGTTGATGCTACTCAATAAATAAATGTAATAAGCTATTAAGTAACTTTATGTATTTGTGTATTTATGTATGTATGTATGTATGTATTTTATTGGCCACAGGCCCATGTGGGATCTTAGTTCCCCAACCAGGGTTTGAACCCTCAGCCCCTGCATTGGGAGAGCAGAGTCCCAACCACTGGACTGCCAGGGAAGTCTTATTAAGTAACTTTAAAGCAAATGTTTTATAGACAGCCTGTTAAAATGCTGGTGTAATAAAATAGAGAAGAGGATGCACTTATGGGTTTTAGAGGTAACCAGAAATGGCTTCAAATCCTGGTTCTTCTCCTTGAATTTTCTGAGCCTCAGTTATTCCTCTTTAAAAGTGGGGTGAGACTAACCTAACACTTAGGTCTACTGTGAGAACTGAATTAAGTCATTATTTTAAAGGATCTGACAGATGGTAATTATTCAATGAACAAAAGTCTTTTCTAGCCTTCTCCAGTACCCCTAGATGAGTGCACGGTGAAATAGCTCTCCTTAATAATAATAGTAAATCTTTTATCACTTTTCATAATTCTTTTTGCTTGTGTGTTTGTTGAAAGAATTTTATGTATTGTGAAAGAAGGTCAAGAGATAAAATTATGGCATGTGGTTAAAGGGCAAGATAATATTAACATTTTATCTTTAAATATTTTTTTCAGTAAATATTTGGCCTCTAAAATTCCATTTCATAAGGTAAAGGAAGAAATCTTTCTTTCCCTTCTACCCTCAGCCCATTAATACATTTTCATCAAATTTGCAAATTAAAGCAATGTAATTATTAAAATTAAACATTCTGCACATCATTCTTTCAACATTTAAAAATCTCTATTTAAAGTACTACAATTGTTTTTTTCCATATTATTGACATATAATTGGCATATAACTTGATACTTCTAAGAGTTACCAATTAACCAATTCTCTATCAAAATTATTTATGTAGTTTTACATTACTTTTTTTAAAACTATAGGTTTTTCCATCAGCCTACTTGCTCCTGATTCAATTCCATGTACATACGGATTTATTTGGAATATTCTAACAGGGAGAAAAAAAGCCTTCTTCAATATGTGTTTATATACTTGATGGTTTTAGGGAATAAACTCTTTAGAAGAGCAGAGGCTGTGTAGACTGAACTCCTTGGTATGCAAAAGCAGTCCAAAGATCACAGGCCTAGAAAAGTATACTGTGAGGAGACTACAGGTGAAAGTAAAGAGAACACAAAGTGATACATATTGGATTTAGTACAGATATTAAACTGAAAGAGGCAAAGTTTGTAAGCAGAAAAAGAGGGATAAAAGTAAATGGGAGGAGTGTTAGGACTTAAACCATAGGTGCTCATTAAATTTTACATCCTTTCTCTATATAGTTTTCTGCTTGTAGATGTACACAAACACACCCTGGGTACATAATGGAATAAAGGGTCATAATGGTTAGGGTTCAAGGTAATTTAGTGCCTAGAACTTTAAATAAAATACAATCCCATATGTATGTTAAAATATTCATGTGATGAATTATCACGTAATCATGTAATGAAAAGGAAGTTGTCCTTTTTTCCAAATAGGTTGATTAATATAGTAATTTGATTTAAAGTTACTTTTAACAAAGTAGCAATTAGGAGGCATCTGGCAAAGAGTAGCCTGTTTCTATCACTCCATGAGCTTCTGGCCAACCTGAGACTCTGGGTCTAGAATGGAGTAGCCCAAGGGTCAAGTCTGACTACTGGTCATCTTAAGCCAGACCAGACCAGATTAACAAATCCAATCCTCCAGAAAACAGAATCAAGTTGAGGTCAATGGGCATTTGTTGATAGTGGAAGGTTAAAAAAGAGTACAAGCTTTGGAGTTAGACAGATCTAAGTTTAAACCCTAGGCTTGTAAGATATAAGCAGCCACTTATAAGCTTTGCATAACCCTGAAGAATTGCCTTCAATTTCCTCTTATGTGGAATACACATTTTAATGCCTAATTTGGTTATTGTGAGAATTAAATGAATTACTGCATATAAACTGTTTAGCCTAGCATTTGAGTAATACTCAACCTTTAATAAATGGTATCTTTAAAAAAAGTTCCCTTTTAAGTAATACTTTCTTCTGCCTACTAAAGTGTGGAATGGAAACTTGGGCCTCTTCCAACTTTGTTCAAGAGCCATACCTAGTCCATCTGCATCTGAGCTAGTTGGCTATCATTAGCCAAAAGGGACAAACAATGTGCCTCTGGTCAGCCTTACTAAAAATTGTGCCAGATTCACTTATTTCAGAAAGCCTAGGTAACTCAGACAATTCCAGAGTGTGAAAGGAAGTATGACTACCAAGGCATTGAAATCAGTCATTACTATGGAAGCTTATATTTTCTGATTGTGTTTCCTCTGAGTACATTTAGAGCCTTGGAAATATGGACCTAGGCAGTCTGACACATACTAATTGGTTTTCTTTACCTCCTTGAAAAGTCCTGCAAATCTTCTCATCACTCAACAGGTGGCAAGTCTCACCTTGGTCCAAGCTTAAATTGGACTTAAGAGAATTGTGGGCATAGAAAGAGAATTAGGGATCATCCACCTCATAGCTCACCCAGTGTGGCATTCAGCAGAGGTGTAGTAAAGAAAACAACTGGACTTGGAGGCTGAAGTCTTGGCTTCTTGGCTTCTTGCTAGTTGTGCTGAAGACCCTCAACATCTCTCAAGCACAAGATGATAATTCTCACTGTATAGGATTTATGAGTGTAGTGGTGATGGTAAAATAAAATAATATGAAAGTGCTCTATAAGTTGTATAGAACTATACAGAAGAAAGCCTTCTATTCCAGTAAATCTGTATTTGATGTGTAAAATAAATATTGGACCATATTTAATTTCAATATTAATCAAATCTTCTCCATTTATGAATCCCAACTCCTTTAAAAATGGACTTTATTTTCATCATGTGTGTCTTTGAAATGTACCATTATGAATAATATATATTACAAATAATTAGTGATTCTGTTACCTGATTTTAAATTAACATCATGATTCTTGTTCTGATCATCCTGTAAACATGCAAATTATTCTTCTTACTAAATTACTGTTGTTAGTATTGCTTAAGTGTCCAGCAAGGGTAAAAATTGGAAATCTCAAGTGCACAGTCATTTTCAGTTAGAAATTCAAAGAATCATATATGATAATAGTCAGCCATATCTTCTACTAACATGAGAGAAACAGAGCTTGGTTTTATAAAAGCTAAGATTTCCATATTTCTCTCTTACAATATAAGAAAATAAAACAATTGGAACTGATCTTACCCTTGTGGGCTTCGTTTACAATATCTATTTTTTTTTACATGCATATACTTCCTGATAGGTAGAGATGATGAAATAGTAACCTATTAAGGGCAGAGACAGTTCTATAAAACCCCACAAATTGTGGTTTCAGTTGTCTACTGCACATTCAGTTGCAGTTAGTTATTTCAGGTATTATCTTTGTTTTCAGAAAAAGAAAACTAAGTAGAAGATCATGGCAAGTCCTGACTGGGGATATGATGGCAAAAATGGTAAGCATTCTTCTGTTCATGTAGATCAAATAACAGCCTCTTCCCTTTTCCAATAAAAGAGATATTGAGCACTTAAAGTACCTATGTAGTCATAGATTAATGGTTTGGTTTGCCTAACTTTGAATTATAATAGCTCTGCATGCATTCTTAGCAGTTGTCCTTTGGGTCATTGTTGTCTACAAAATGCATTCTGTCTCCCTTCCTCTCTCTCCCTCTGTCTCTCTCTCCATATGTGTATATTAGAAATCTATTGCTATAACGGTAAAATATGTATGTCTGATCCCACAGACTATAAGCATATTATTTGTATTGACAAATACACTATTTTATAGTATAGCATAGAAAAGGGGCATTCTCAAACATTGAATTTCCATTAAGTTAAACAGAATATCATTTAAGATCCTCAGTAAATCCTAATCTAATAAACAAAGTTATATTCCTAAAACATTGGATTTGGTCCAGTTTTGATTGTAAGTGTATGTTTGTCCTGGTAGGTCCTGAACAGTGGGGCAAGCTGTACCCCATCGCAAATGGAAATAACCAATCTCCCATCGATATCAAAACCAGTGAAACCAAACATGATGCTTCTCTCAAACCTATCAGTGTTTCCTACAGCCCAGACACAGCCAAAGAAATCGTCAACGTGGGACATTCCTTTCACATAAACTTTGAGGACAATGATAATCGATCAGGTGAGCCAAAAGACCCTTCTAATTTTTCTTCGACTTTACTGCGGAAATTAAAACAATAGGGCTTGGGCTTCCCTGGTGGCGCAGTGGTTGAGAGTCTGCCTGTTAATGCAGGGGACACGGGTTCGAGCCCTGGTCTGGGAAGATCCCACGAGCCATGGAGCAACTAGATCCGTGAGCCACAACTACTGAGCCTACGCGTCTGGAGCCTGTGCCCCGCAACAAGAGAGGCTGTGATAGTGAGAGGCCCGCGCACTGTGATGAAGAGTGGACCCAGCTTGCCATAACTAGAGAAAGCCCTCGCCCAGAAACGAAGACCCAACGCAGCAAAATAAATTAATTAATTAATAAACTCCTACCCCCAACATCTTCTTTGAAAAAAAAAAAAAAACAATAGGGCTTTAAGAAACACAAGCGACCATCTGCAGTCTTTTGTGCACATGTGTAACGTTGCTGGAATCTGGCTGGTGAGGCATCTTGAATATCTAGAAAATTTACAAGTGGTGAAGATGATTTTGGGGACTCCCAGATCTGTCTTTTTTCAGTCCTTCTCCTTTTCAGGGACGCTATTCCATTTCTTCTTGTTTCCAATGTCTTTTTGCTCGCTTCACACTCTCTGAATAAACAGTAGCTTTTCAAAAAGGTCTATGGACCATCGTGAATATAAAAACTGAAAAGGCAAATATTTTCTAATCGAGATTAGGGTGGAGGAGGCTAGTAGGGAAGAAAAACAGAGGTGAAGAATATATTTATTTGTTTGACCAGAAAAATGGCTCCGTAACTGTGATGTGCCAGTAAGAAAATGGTCTTGTGTGCATCTTGCATGGAACAATTCTGTGCATAAGTATACTTGTCTATATTCCCCTCTCCTTACTAGGCCATAGTGACTGAATTATCTTCATATCCCAGAATCTAGCACATAGTAAAATTTTCAAAACTGTTTACTGAATAATTTATTAAATGACAATTCCATAAAACAACTCTACTGACAAAAGGCAAAATTTGTTTTAGCACTTTCCTACAAGGTTCTGAGCCTAAATTTTAGACACCTTGCAGCTATGCCCATTGTTAGGATTAGGTCTGGTATTATGTGTGTTTTATTAATCGTATGATTGGATAGACTCTCTAAAGAAACATGGTCATTCAATGTTAGAATTTTAAAAGTGACCTTACTGTTCTGCTGGAATATTCTTTTGATCCCTGGCTAGGGATTCTCAACAAAGCTGTCAAGATACCCTCTTGTGTCCTGATCAGTTACAAGGTATGTGTTAAGTAATTTGTTACTAAAATTAAATTACTAAAGATCTTGATGCATACTGCCCACTACTGTCTTTGTTAAAAGAATGAATGAATGAACTTGCAAATTAAAGCAGATTCAAGGAAAGCCCTGTAATCATATAATTCACTCATTTTCCAATATGCTTTCTTGAAGGCAGAAAAAGGTAAAATTACAGTTCATGTGCTGAAAATTATATATAATTCATGCACTATCGTAGGGTGTACCATACATATGAAGACCATCATTGTGGATGTGGGGAAAAAACCAACAAGATGGAAACTTTGGCGCTACTGTTTGTTTTCATTTCTACTCAATCCAATTTAATGTTAGTTTATATTAAATGCAAAGATAAGCTGGAGCTTATGATTGTTAACACTAACAGTAGTTTCCTTTTTCTTCTAGTGCTGAAAGGTGGTCCTCTCTCTGAAAACTATAGGCTCCATCAGTTCCATTTTCACTGGGGTGTCAAAGATGACTATGGTTCTGAGCACTTAGTGGATGGAGTCAAATATTCTGCAGAGGTAAGGTAGCTTAACGAGTGAGCGAGAACTACACTGAGAGTCCTCCCAGAAGCAGCTCCCTTATAACATAAGACACCATTATAATGGCTCCAAAGGAATGAGCATTCTGGTCCCTGAAAAGCACTCCCAGGCTCCATTAAAATCAAATACAGACACACTGTGTTTGGCAATAGAGGGAAATTTTTCATGTGAAAGAGGCAGGTGAACTTGGAGTCAGACTCATGAGCCCCAGAATACTCTTTCATTCCAGAATGCCTTGAAAAGTTATCTTGATGTCAGGCTAGCCTCAAGGGGAAATGCTGCTCTCCTTTTAAAACTCCGACCCCCAAATGGAACACACCATCATTCTCTTCTTATTTAAATGTTCAAGTTTGGACACACCAGTAGCATAGGTGTAGCTAGGCTGGAACACTTCAGTAAGACTCTACTAAGAGTGCAAGTTTAATCACAGGAGTCATCACAGAGTAGCATACTCTAGATGAGAGTTTGAGGTTCCCTGGCTGCAGGCAACTACCCTCTTGCCTCTTGATTCGCCCCCACATGGAAGTTTGTGATCCAATTCAAGACATTCTGTCTGTATATCCATGGAAAAATAAAGAACATTTGCATCGAACTCTCAACAGAGGGTATGGAAGACTGAAAATAAAGAACTTTTGCTCTTCATATGTATGAATATATAATACATTTGTACCAATATAGACTGGTTGGCTTTTTTATTTTACTTTTATAAAATGAGTTCGTAACATATATAGTTTTCCAACATGCTTTTTTTTTAACTTACCAATTTATCATGATCATTTTTTCAAGTCTGTAGGTTTAATTGCACCTCTACTTTTACTGTCTGTACAATATTTCAGTGTATGCATATGTTAGAATTTATTAGCTGAGCCCTACATATGGACAATTACAATGTCTTTTCCTTTTTGTTCTGTTGGGTTTTTTGCTTTTACCAAAAAAAAAAAAAATGCTGCAATAAATACATCTGTACATATATCTTATTACACCCTAGTGAAAGCAGTTATGTAGGGCAGATTTTCATAAGAGGGATTGTTAGGTACAGGGTTATGCATTTTTCATTTTAATAGAGGATTTGGGAATAGTATACAAATACAATTTACTTTATGTTACATTGTAAAGCCAGGCTAATAACTTTCAATATTGCAGAAATCCATTAAATGTATTTTTCCTAGTTCTCCTTCATAAAATTGAAGGTGGACTAAAATCAAATGGGCTGAAAGCCTAAATTAGTATTAGTAGCATCTTTGTGGGAGGATATTTGGTTGTATTTAAGAAATATAAACTGGTGATTCTCTCATCTAATTTGAGAAAAATAAAATTAATCCAGGGTAGAGATGACAGGCACTTAGCCACAAAGTTCAACATATGACAGATGGTGGGATGGAGGATGGAAGGGAGAGCAGGAGAGAGGGAGAGGTGGGGAGAAAGAGAGAGAGAAGAGACAAAGAAGAGGTGAAGAGGGGAGGGGCAGGGAGGGCAGGGGAAGAGAGGGCAAGGGAGGGGAGGCAAGAGAAGGGAAGGGAAGGGAAGGGAGGGGAAGGGAAGGAAAGGGAAAGGAAGGGAAGGTAAGGGAAGGGATACATGACACGGAGAGAATTGGTTTGATTTAGAGTGATACAAGTGACCAGATAATCACTTTACATTGGGTGGTCAGAAAAGGATTTTTTCAGAACTGGCATTTGAGTTCAGCCTTAATTCAAGTCAAAATCCTGCATTGAAAGATTATGGGGAATGACACCCCAGAGAAAATCAGCAGCTAATGCAAAGACTCAAAGTTGTGAACCAAGTGAAGGGGTATAATCTATGAGATGTGCTGAAAGATGGATGTTGATAAGTGGAGAAAAGTAAGAAATTAATGACAACTGTTGTATTTTTTTGTTGAGCAATTAGATGGAAGGTGGTGCCTTTTCCTAAGAAGGGAAAATGAAACAGGTCTGCAAAGGAGGAAATCAAGAGTTCTAGTTTGGCCATATTAAGTTTGAGATTCATATTAAACATCCATGTGGAGATATCAAGAAAGTATCAAGAAGACATACACACATACTTGGGTATACAAGTCTAGAGTTCCACAGAGAGGTTAGGCTGGTGATGTTGGTTTGAGATGTGTCTGGATATGCTCAAGAGAATCTGTCCTTGGCCAAGACTCCAGATACTTCAGGAACCCCTTCTCATAAAGTTACTAAGTACCTCAAGTGAGAGAAAATTAAGTTTTTGTCCCCAAACTAGTTAGCCAGAATTCCTGATCTTCTTATACCAAAGATATTTTTTTAAAAAAAGGAGTAATATTGAATAGTTATGATATTGTGAGAAAAGACATTTTACTTACTGGTTCCAGTATTTGCACTTGCCCACTCTGTTCAGCACACAGATAACTCTTCTTAAGAGTGAGAAAATAGCCCTTTCCATGCCCTGGATGAAGGGTCACATAAGTTTTATCTATCAAAGCCAAGATACATCTTTATATATTAACAAGTTAATGTCTAACTTACTTTTTACTTTCACAATGGTATAAATAACTACTCAACCACATTGTTATTTTTAGCTTCATATAGTTCACTGGAATTCTGCAAAGTACTCCAGCTTTGCTGAAGCTGCCTCACAGGCTGATGGTTTGGCAATTATTGGTGTTTTGGTGAAGGTGAGTTATAGAGAGTTACAGAGCTCTGCTAAAACTATTTCTTACCAATCAGACCTCAAAATAGGATGAAATAAGGCAAAAGAATATTTGAGTCCTTTTTTTTTTTGGAAAGTTCCCCTTCTACTAATGACTGATCACAGGTGAACAAACAGTTCCCCAGTGTATTGTTAGTTTGTTTTCTCTTGGCTTTTCCCACTTGAAGAGAGAAATAAATTTCAGGTAGAGATGAAATGAGAAGGTGTTGAAGGTGAGGCTAATTTTTTTTTAATTTTTCAGCTCTTCCAAAGTCCCTTTCTTCTAAACTTCCTACCTCATAGAGTCAAGAGTTTATCAGTTTAATGTTTTATAAGAAAAATATATTAAGAGGATTTTTGTCCCATAAAGAAAGTTCAATTGATATTTAAAATGGAAGATTTGTTCACATCCTCTGTAGGAGAGTCCCTGAAAAGTTCTATAGGGAAGTTATTATTAAAGTGGGTATATTTGGGTGACTAACTTTTGGAATTATAGTGATTCTAGTTAATCTTTATTGAACACTAACAACATGCCATTCACTGTACTAATTATAATTAATAGAACAAAAACTAAGAGGTTTGTTTTTGTATTACAGTTTTGTTAAATTCTTATATTTTGACTTGCATATTTTTTCTTCAGTTACTGTTTTTAATTGAAAAAAATAATTAAATAGGATTTGACTTGATAAAAATTTTTATCTCACTTTATTTTTTTTAATCTCCAGGTGGGCCAGGCCAACCCAAACCTGCAGAAAGTACTTGATGCCCTGAAAGCAGTTAAAACTAAGGTAAATAGACTAATTAAGTTAGTTTAAATCAGAGTACAAGAATCCACAGAACTACAGAAATCATTTAATTGCATATTTGATGTGAGGAGTAGGAAGGCCGAAGTACAAACTACCAACCTGAAAATCAAGGTACTACATAGCTGTTCCTTGCTTTTGAAAAGGTCTCTGACTCAGATATTTGTTTTATTTTAGTTTTGTTTTTCATAGTTATTCGTCATCTATTTTGGCAGGATGAAGCCTGTAGAAGAATGGGTTTCATAGCTGTTCAAATTTGTTTAAAAACTATAACCAACTAAAATATGAATTTTTTTACATCATGGGGAAAGATATCTTTATTTTTTATCAATACAAAAATACAGAAGTTAAGGGTATTGTTTTAAAATCCCTTTAATATGCAGTGTCTGATAACCATGATTCCCCCTGTCAGCTTAAAAAAAAAAAAAAAGATGGATTTTATGATATATTTAACCTTAGCTTTACTGTTTTAATAGTAAATAGTTAAATCATATTTCAGAGATATGCCATTTTCTTTCATTGTTTTTTATATAAAATAAATCTAGTTCATGTTGAGTCTAAAAAGATTAATCTTCAAATGGATATATTATAAAGTGGAAAGTCTGAAGATAAATAAGCACTCAACTCAGGAATATAAAAAATAATATATGAAAAGAAAATAGAAGGAAATAATTAATGAAGATGAAGCAAAACATTAATAAAATAAGAAAGAAAATGAATATATACAAGGTAAAATTTTATTAATAAAATGAAAAGTTGATTCTTTGGATAAAAACAACCAAAAAACACACTTTTGGCAAGTTTGATGATGGAAAAAAAGGTACACATACAAAAAATTTATTAGAAATAAGGAATTGGGTCATAATTAAAGATGTGGTAAAAAGTTTTAAAAGAGAAAACTGTGTACACTTGACCCTTGAACAACATGGGTTTGAACTGCACAGGTCCACTTATTCATGGATTTTTTTTTTTTGATAAATACATGCTATAGCACTACAAAATTGGCACTTAATTGAACCTGCTGATGCACAACTGTGGTTATGAGGGATGATCATAAAGTTATATGTGGATTTTTGACTGTGCAGGGGTTCAGTACTCCTAACCCCCACATTGTTCAAGGGTCAGCTGTATAACACTATGCCAGTAAATTTGAAAATTTAGATTAAAAGGATGAATTTCCAGGAAAATGCAGAGAAACTGACTCAAAATGTGTTGAAAGCCTAAACAGATTAAGACTCTACAAAGAAATTGAAAAAATAGTAAAAAACGTATCTAGTGAAAGAAAACTCTAGGCCCAGACCACTTTATGGGGAAGTGTTACACAACTTTTAAGAAACAATCATGCCACTGTTAACTAAACTGCTCAGATGAGGGGACAGAAAACTTTATTTTGATTTAATTAAATGAAACCTAATACCCAAACTGAGTAAGAACATCACAAAAAGGAAATCATAGTCTAATCTTTCTTAGGAATATAGCTAAAAGAAATATTAAAATCAATTACAGCAAATCATATTCAACAGTATATTAAAAGAGTAATGTTTCCAAACTAGTAGACTTTATCCCCAGGATGCAAGGATAGTTTGATATTAGACTATCTTCTAATATAAGTCATTACAGTAACAAATTAAAGATGAAAAACCATATTACAAACTTGTTAGATGCTTGAAAAGCATTTGATAAAAATTCAATGCCAATTCCTGAAGATAAAAAAAAGAAAGAAAAGTCTCTGAAAACTTATTGAGCTTAAGAAAGAATATCACATACCAACTTGGATCAAACATCAAACTTAGTAGTGAAATATTTGAAGCCTTTCAATTTCAATCAAGAACAAGACCAGGGTGTCAACTGTGACCACCACAACTGACCATTACAATGATTGTCCTAATAAATGTAATAAAGAAAAGAAAGAAATAAGAGTACATTTTTGGATAAATATTAGGGAAACAATGACAAATCTATCCTCAAGTGCAGAGGATATGATCATTGACATCCACCTGGAAAATACAAATCAGACAAGTAAAAAACAGAATTAATACACAAGTTTAATAAAGTTGACTACATAAAATATTAGCATATAAATATCAATTCATTTTCTATACACCAATATAACCAATCAGAAAAGAAAATAGGAATAAATAGAATGAAGATAAACATACCAATTTACATGTCAATAAATATCTTTACCACTGGAACAGTATCTGGTATCATTCCTAGAGGAGCAATAAATGTTTTATACTGGAAATTAACTATCTTTTTAAAGAATACAGATTATAAAAACTTTTTGAAACTTTGCTTATCTTCAACCAAATGAAGAAGGAGGCAGATTGCTCAGTCAAAATTCCAGTGTAGCATATTTTCAGTCTTCTATTACTTTTATTGTTTATATCCACAAACATACGAGTCATAAAATACTATATAGTAGAAAAATTGATTAAATTCTTAGCTAAGATCTATCTACCAAATAATATAACATATATGTCATATATGTAATGATGCAAATAGTTTATATCATGATATAATAATATATTACTTTTCTTTTTCTTTCAGGGCAAAAAAGCCCCATTTACAAATTTTGATCCCTCTGTTCTCCTTCCTTCATCCCGGGATTACTGGACCTACCGTGGCTCTCTGACTCATCCTCCTCTTTATGAGAGTATAATCTGGATTATCTTTAAGGGAAACATCAGTATCAGCTCAGAACAGGTAGAGTATCAAAGGTGAATGAATGAGCATTAAAAGTGCAAAGCAGGAACACCATTTCAATTCATAATATTATTGGGGGAAATTATTATTTCAATTAGATTTTGAAGAGTTCATTTTCCCTTCCAACTGAAAAAGATGTATTTGTGACATAAGATCTATTGAATAATCAAAAATAAAAGTGTATTTATAAACACTTTTTTTACTTTATGTAGAAAAAATATATGAGTTTCAGAACTCTTGCTACTCTTTTTGCCTTAATAAGGAAAAATCCAACTTTGTTAAATATCTTCCTAAGAGTTTCAAAAACAAGAAAAAAACTGGCACTAGAAGTACTATTAAGACTTTGGGGAACTGTGACTCTCAAGTGGCATATTTTGATAGCTGACATGGGTTTTTGTTCTTTTTTGAAACTTAAGCTCGTAAATATTCAACAAAATATCTCATTAATTATTGTTTATAATTATGAAAATAGTAACTACCAATGATTGAGCAACTACTTTTATTAGGTTACTTATGTACGTTTTGTCAGTCAATTCTTATAATAAGCCTTTAGGGCAAGCGGTGTGACCTATTGGTAACTAACACTTCTTGAGCATATACCATATGCCAAACACCATTCTAAGAACTTTACATGTATTGACCCATTTAGTCTTCACAACAATGCAATGAAATAGTATATATGGAAACTGAGGCACCAAGCAGGTAAGTCTCTTACCCAAGAGTGAGAAAGCTGGTATTCTAATCCAGTCAATCATCGATAATTTAAGCCAAATGCCTAGTGCAAAGAAATGTGAAGGAATTTTTGGCTTCTCCCTTCACATCTGTGAAACCATTGCAGTCTTCAACCTGATTTTCTAAATATCAATTATACTAGAAGAAAAGTGTATCAATTATACTAGAAGAAAAGTGTTCTGTGTAACTTTAATAGCTTTTGACTATTTAAATATTTTATCCTCCCTCCAAGCTGGCACAGTTCCGCAGTCTTCTATCAAATGTCGAAGGTGATAAAGAAGTCCCCATTAAGCACAACAACCGACCACCCCAGCCTCTGAAGGGCAGAACAGTGAAAGCTTCATTCTGATGGGCCCAGGAAGAAATTTATCCTCCCTCAAGGAACACAGCTCTGCTTCTGATGTAATCCAATAAAGCAAGTTTTAAGAAACAAGTTTATTTTAATACTAGCAAGACAGCCTACTTTCAAATTTAATCTGCAGAACTAAAAAGCTTTAATTTTTATGCTTAACTCAAATAATAATCTGTAAGTTTACAAAACTTGTGCTTAAATTCAAGTCTGTTTTGTTGAATTCTTTACAATGCAATTAATTTCTTAGTGATTTGTACTTAATTTCTTAGTTATTTGTATCTCTTTCCATTTAATTCATTTTAATTGAACTAATAAAATAATTGTATCCCTGTCTTCTTGTCTATTATGTACTCTATTTTTAAAAGGCATTAGGTTTCTACCTCATTTACATTCAAGAATTTTAAATGCTTTATTTGCAACATTATTTTGCCTCAAATGTAATAACCTAAGAGTAGCTTGAGATGAAATGTTGAAAATTCATTTGCTTACTCTTGAAGACAAGACAGCTAGGATGACAATGGATTTAATATTATTATGCTGGGCCAATGTTGCTACCATTTGTATACTCTGTGATAAAAATGATATATTTCATACAGGAAATGATGCTTCTGGTTATTGCTTCCACTCCCTAACCCCCAACATTAGCAAGTTAACTGTTTTTGTTGGGTTTTTTTTCCATTATTATAACTAGTTAGCTAGCATGGAGAATCTGTACTTCAAATTTGGAAGAAAAGTTACCAGTGAATTATTTATAAAAATGATAAAGGAATCATTTGGCTTAGAATCATATAGAAATATCACATATGCTCTTAGTCAGATGTGTACTTAACCTGAAGCCATTCTTTCTGAAGCCATATCTACATTCAGAATTCTGCAAAACTTGTGTCCATTGTTTAGTCTTGTAATTTATTTATTTTCTCTTCTCTGAGAAATTATATTAGAGACAAAATAGCACATCCATTCCAATGTTCTAGTCTTGTCTAATGTCAGAGAATCAGTCAAAACCTCTCAATAACTGTAATCGTATGTAAAAAGTCAGACAAATCAGATTCTTCATAGCTCTGAGGTAGCTTTTGTGAAAAGGCTGTGTTTATTTTGTACCTAAAAATCCTAGGAGACATCTTTTGATATTTTTATTTGGAGCCCAGAATTTAAGTGAATCTTCTTTAATAAAAATGTAATGGACTCAAGTAACACTTCATTTAGCTCAATTCCCATAATCTGTCTATAAAAATAAAATACTTTCTTTGCAAAAGTAATTTGACTGTGTATATTAATATATATTTCGAGATATTGAGAAAGCATAGGACACCTGTCCTATGACTCTCTTATTTCACTTAAGTTACCTTGATAGGATTTTAATCTAAATTTATCAATGGTCATCATGAAGGCCAAAAGAGGAGTATGAGTTTAATTTAAGAAATATATTTGCAAAAGATGCTCTTGACCTACAATGTTTGAAAGTGTTTTCTGAAAAGAAATTGAGTGGAACACAAAGGACAAAGACAAAGGCTTCTGTAGCTGGAGTGTGATCACTGCAGGGGGACCTTCAAGATGGAGGAAGAGTAACACGTGGAGATCACCTTCCTCCCCACAAATACATCAGAAATACATCTACATGAGGAACAACTCTTAAATAACACCTACTGAACGCTGGCAGAAGACCTCAGACCTCCCAAAAGGCAAGAAACTCCCCACGTACCTGGGTAGGGCAAAAGAAAAACAGAAAAAACAGAGACAAAAGAAGAGGGACGGAACCTGCACCAGTGGGAGGAAGCTATGAAGGAGGAAAGGTTTCCACACACTAGGAAGCCGCTTCGTGGGCGGAGACTGCGGGGGGCGGAGGGGGAAAGCTTCGGAGCCGCGGAGGAGAGCAGAGCAACAGGGGTGCAGAGGGCAAAGGGGAGAGATTCCCGCACAGAGGGTGGGTGCCGACCAGCACTCACCAGCCCGAGAGGCTTGTCTGCTCACCAGCCGGGGCGGGTGGGGCTGGGAGCTGAGGCTCGGGCTTCGGAAGTCATATCCCAGGGAGAAGACTGGGGTTGGCTGCATGAACACAGCCTGAAGGGGGCTAATGCACCACAGATAGCCAGGTGGGAGACTGGGAAAAAGTCTGGGCCTGTCTAAGAGACGGAGACCATTGTTTCGAGGTGCGTGAGAAGAGGGGATTCAGAGCACCACCTAAACGAGATCCAGAGACGGGTGCGATCCACAGCTATCAGTGCAGACACCATAGATGGCCATGAAATGCTAAGGCTGCTGTTGCAGCAACAAAGAAGGCTGTGTGCAAGCACAAGACACTATCCATGCCTCCCCTCCCGGGAGCTTGTGCAGCCTGCCACTGCCAGGGTCCCGTGATCCACGGACAACTTCCCCGGGAGAACACACAGTGCACAGCAGGCTGGTGCAATTCACGCTGGCCTCTGCCACTGCAGGCTCACCCCACATTCTGTACCCCTCCCTCCCCCGGGCCTGAGTGAGCCACAGCCCCCTAATCAGCTGCTGCTTTAAACCCATCCTGTCTGAGCAAAGAACAGATGCCCTCAGGCGACCTACACATAGAGGTGGGGCCAAATCCAAAGCTGAACCG
>NW_006788722.1:2256966-2273809 GCF_000442215.2 Lipotes vexillifer
CGCAGGAGCTGTGCAAACAAAGAAAAGAAAGGAAAATCTCTCCCAGCAGCCTCAAGAGAAGCAGATTAAATCTCCACAATCAACTTGATTTGCCCTACATCTGTGGAATACCTGAAGAGGCAATGAATCAGCCCAAAATTGAGGTGGTGGACTTTGGGAGCAGCTATATATATATATATATATATATATATATATATATATATATTTCCATTTTCTCATTTTCTGTGTGGCTGACAGGGTCTTGTTGCTATGGCCTAGTGTCAGGCCTGTGCCTCTAAGGTGGGAGAGCTGAGATCAGGACATTAGTCCACCAGAGACCTCCGGGCTGCATGTAATATCAAATGGCAGAAGCCCTCCCAGAGATCTCCATCTCAACTCTTAGACCCACCTCCACTCAACAACCAGCAACCTACAGTGCTGGATACCCTAGACCAAACAACTAGCAAAACAGGAACAAAACCTCACCCACTAGCAGAGAGGCTGCCTAAAATCATAATAAGGTCACAGACATCCCAAAACACACCACCGGACATCGTCCTGTCCACCAGAAAGACAAGACTCAGCCTCATCCACCAGAACACAGGCACTAGTCTCCTCCAACAGGAAGCCCACACGACCCACTGAACCAACCGTAGCCACTGGGTGCAGACACCAAAAACAAAGGGAACTACAAACAGGCAGCTTGTGAAAAGGAGACCCCAAACACAGTAAGTTAAGCAAAGTAAGAAGACAAAGAAACACACAGCAGATGAAGGAGCAAGATAAAAACCCACCAGACCTAAAAAATGAAGAGAAAATTGGCAGTCTACCTGAAAAAGAATTGAGAGTAATGATAGTAAACATGATCCAAAATCTTGGATTTACAATGGAGAAAATACAAGAAACATTTAACAAGGAGCTAGAAGAACTAAGTGGCAAACAAACAATGATGAACAACACAATAAATGAAATTTAAAAATCTCTAGAAGTGATCAATAGCAGATTAACTGAGGCAGAAGAACGGATAAGTGACCTAGAAGATAAAATAGTGCAAATAACTACTGCAGAGCAGAAGAAAGAAAAAGAGAATCAAAAAAATTGAAGACAGTCTCAGAAACCTCTGGGACAACATTAAACACACCAATATTCAAAATACAGGGGTCTCAGAAGAAGAAGAGGAAAAGAAAGGGACTGAGAAAATATTTGAAGAGATTATAGTTGAGAAATTCCCTAATGTGGGAAAGGAAATATTTAATCAAGTCCAGGAAGCACAGAGAGTCCCATACAAGATAAATCCAAGAAGAAACAAACAAAGACACATATTAATCGAACTATCAAAAATTAAACACAAAGAAAAAATATTAAAAGCAGCAAGGGAATAACATCAAATAGCAGATAAGGGAATCCCCATAAGGTTAGCAGCAGATTTCTCAGCAGAAACAATGCAAGCCAGAAGGGACTGGCAGGACATATTTAAAGTGGTGAAACCAAGATAACTCTACCCAGCAAGGATCTCATTCAGATTCGAAGGAGAAATTAAAACCTTTTCAGACAAGCAAAAGCTAAGAGAAATCAGCACCACAAAGCCAGCTTTACAACAAATGCTAAAGGAAATTCTCTAGGCAGGAAAGAGAAGAGAAGGAAAAGACCTACAATAACAAACTCAAAACAATTAAGATAATGGTAATAGGAACATACATATCAATAATTACCTTAAATGTAAATGGATTAAATGCTCCAACCAAAAGACATAGACTGGCTGAATGGATACGAAAACAAGACCCATATATATGCTGTCTACAAGAGACCCACTTCAGACCGAGGGACACATACAGACTGAAAGTGAAGGGATAGAAAAAGATATTCCATGCAAATGGAAATCAAAAGACAGCTGGAGTAGCAATACTCATATCAGACAAAATAGACTTTAAAATAAAGACCATTACAAGAGACAAAGAAGGACACTAGATCATGATCAAGGGTTCAGTCAAAGGAGAAGATATAACTATTGTAAAAATTTATGCACCCAACATAGGAGTACCTCAATACATAATGCAAATGCTAAAAGCCATAAAAGGGGAAGTCGACAGTAACATAATCATAGTAGGGGACTTTAACACCCCACTTTCACCAATGGACAGATCATCCATAATGAAAATAAATAAGGAAGCACAAGCTTTAAATGATACATTAAACAAGATGGATTTAACTGACATTTGAGACATTCCATCCCAAAACAACAGAATATACTTTCTTCTCAAGTGCTTATGGAACATTCTCCAGGATAGAACATACCTTGGGTCAAAAATCAACCCTTGGTAAATTTAAGAAAATTGAAATCATATCAAGTATCTTTTCGAACCACAATGCTATGAGATAAGATATCAATTACAGGAAACAATCTGTAGAAAATACAAACACATGGAGGCTAAAAAATACACCACTTAATAACCAAGAGATAACTGAAGAAATCAAAGAGGAAATCAAAAAATACCTAGAAACAAATGACAATGAATACACGACAACTCAAAACTTATGGGATGCAACAAAAGCAGGTCTAAGAGGGAAGTTTATGGCAATACTCTCCCACCTCAAGAAACAAGAAACATCTCAAATAAACAACCTAACCTTACACCTAAAGCAATTAGAGAAAGAAGAAGAACAACAACAACAACAAAAACCCAAAGTTAGCAGAAGGAAAGAATTCATAAAGATTAGAACAGAAATAAATAAAACTGAAATGAAAGAAACAACAAAGATCAATAAAACTAAAGCTGGTTCATTGAGAAGATAAACAAAATTGATAAGCCATTAGCCAGACTCATCAAGAAAAAAAGGGAGAAGACTCAAATCAACAAAATTAGAAATGAAAAATGAGAAGTAACAACTGACACTGCAGAAGTACAAGGTATCATGAGAGATTACTACAAGCAACTACATGCCATTAAAATAGAAAGTCTGGAAGAAATGGACAAATTCTTAGAAAAGCTCAACCTTCTGAGACTGAACCAAGAAGAAATAGAAAATAAAAACAGACCAATCACAAGAACTGAAAGTGAGACTGTGATTAAAAACCTTGCAACAAAAAAAATCCCAGGTCAAGATGGCTTCACAGGCAAATTCTATCAAACATTTAGAGAAGAGATAACACCTATCCTTCTCAAACTCTTCAAAAGTATAACAGAGGGAGGAACACTCCCAAATTCATTCTATGAGTCCACCATCACCCTGAAACCAACATCAGACAAAGATGTCACAAAGAAAGAAAACTACAGGCCAATATCACTGATGACCGTATATGCAAAAATCCTCAACAAAATACTAAGAACGGGAATCCAACAGCACATTAAAAGTATCATACACCATGACCAAGTGGGGTTCATCCCAGGAATGCAAGGATTCTTCAATATATGCAAATCGATCAATGTGATAAACCATATTAACAAATTGAAGGAGAAAAACTATATGATCATCTCAACAGATACAGAAAAAGCTTTTGACAAATTCAGCACCCTTTTTTGATAAAAAACCCTCCAGAAAGTAGGAATAGAGGGAACATAACTCAACATAACAAAGGCCATATATGACAAACCCACAGCCAACATCGTCCTCAATGGTGAAAAACTGAAACCATTTCCTCTAAGATCAGGAGCAAGACAAGGTTGCCCACTCTCAACACTATTATTCAACATAGTTTTGGAAGTTTTAGCTACATCAGTCAGAGAAAAAAAAAGAAATAAAAGGAATCCAAGTTGGAAAAGAAGAAGTAAAGCTGTCACTGTTTGCAGATGACATGATACTATACATGGAGAATCCTAAAGATGCTACCAGAAAACTACTAGAGCTAATCAATGAATTTGGTAAAGTAGCAGGCTACAAAATTAATGCACATAAATCTCTTGCATTCCTATACACTAATGATGAAAATCTGAAAGAGAAATTAAGAAAACACTCCCATTTATCATTGCAACAAAAAGAATAAAATACCTAGGAATAAACCTACCTAAGGAGAAAAAGGACCTGTATGCAGAAAACTGTAAGACACTGATGAACGAAATTAAAGATGATATAAACAGATGGAGAGATATACCATGTTCTTGGATTGGAAGAATCAACATTGTGAAAATGATTTTACTACATAAAGCAATCTACAGATTCAATGCAATCCCTATCAAACTACCACTGGCATTTTTCACAGAACTAGAACAAAAAATTTCACAATATGTATGGAAACACAAAAAAACCCAAAAAGCCAAAGCAATCCCAAGAAAGAAAAATGGAGCTGGAGGAATCAGGTTCCCTGAGTTCAGACTATACTACAAAGCTATAATAATCAAGATAGTTTTGTACTGGCACAAAAACTGAAATATAGATCAATGGAACAGGATAGAAAGCCCAGAGATAAACCCACACACATATGGTCACTTTATCTTTGATAAAGGAGGCAAGAGCATTCAATGGAGGAAAGACTGCCTCTTTAATAAGTGGTGCTGGGAAAACTGGAGAGCTACCTATAAAAGAATGAAATTAGAAAACTCCCTAATACATACAGAAAAATAAACTCAAAGTGGATTAAAGACCTAAATGTAAGGCCAGAAAATATCAAATTCTTAGAGGAAAACACAGGCAGAACACTCTGTGACATAAATCACAGCAAGATCCTTTGTGACCCACCTCCTAGAGAAATGGAAATAAAAACAAAAATAAGCAAATGGGACCTAATGAAACTTAAAAGCTTTTGCACAGCAAAGAAAACCATAAACAAGACGAAAGGACAACCCTCAGAATGGGAGAAAATATTTGCAAATGAAGCAACTGACAAAGGATTAATCTCCAAAATTTACAAGCAGCTCATGCAGCCCAATATTGAAAAAACAAACAACCCAATCCAAAAATTGGCAGAAGACCTAAACAGACATTTCTCCAAAGAAGCTATACAGATTGGCAACAAACACATGAAAGATGCTCATAATCATTAGAGAAATGCAAATCAAAACTACAATGAGGTATCACCTCACACCAGTCAGAATGACCATCATCAAAGTATCTTCAAACAATAAATTCTGGAGAGGGTGTGGAGAAAAGGGAACCCTCTTGCACTGTTGGTGGGAATGTAAATTGATACAGCCACTATGGAGAACAGTATGGAGGTTCCTTTAAAAACTAAAAACTAAAACTACCATACGAACCATCAATCCCACTCCTGGGCATATACCCTGAGAGAGCCATAATTCAAAAAGAGTCATGTACCACAATGTTCATTGCATCTCCATTTACGATAGCCAGGACATGGAAGCAACCTAAGTGTCCATTGACAGATGAATGGATAAAGAAGATGTGGCACATGTATACAATGGAAAGTTACTCAACCATAAAAAGAAACGAAATTGAGTTATTTTTAGTGAGGTGGATGGACCTAGAGTCTGTCATACAGAGTGAAGTAAGTCAGAAAGAGAAAAACAAATACTGTATGCTAACATATATATATGCAATCTAAAAAAAAAAAAAAAGTTCTGAAGAATCTACAGGCAGGATAGGAATAAAGATGCAGATGTAGAGAACAGACTTGAGGACACGGGGAGGGGGCAGGGTAAGCTGAGTGAAGTGAGAGAGTGGCATGGACTTATATATGCTACCAAATGTAAAATAGATAGCTAGTGGGAAGCAACCACATAGTATAGGGAGATCAGCTCATGCTTTGTGACCACCTAGAGAGGTGGGATAGGGAGGGTAGGAGGGAGACGCAAGAGGGAGGAGATATGAGGATACATGTATATGTATAGCTGATTCACTTGGTTATAAATCATAAACTAACACCATTTTAAAGCAATTATACTGCAATAAGGATGTAAAAAAATTAAAAATAAAAAAATAGAAAATAAATAAAACAAAGAAATTGTGCAATTTAAAAATAAATATCATGACAAGGACCTGAAAAATATTTGACTTGATGACCAATATTCTTTAAGAGGGTTAAAATGGATTCCAGGATTTAAATATAAAACTGTAAGTCTTATTACGAAAAGGGCAAAGAAGTGACAGAAGGTATATGATGGCCATCAAATTTTATCCCTAAGCTAAATGCCAACTGGGAAGCATGTTTCCCGTTACTTGCTTCTGCCAAAATTTCACATATTTGGCAGAACAGACAAGGTGCATTATGGGAGATTTCCACTCTTCTCTGAAGTAGCCGATAAAAGCAGCTGTTGAAAGGAGGTATGTGGACAGGAACTGGATCATCTGAGAATGCAACTCATATGTTTCTGTGACTCACCCTCCTGCTGTGTGCCCTCTTCCCTTGCCAACTTAGGTGGAGGCTTCGAACATCCAGCAAGGATTCTCTATCTCTTCCATGACTTTCTTTATGCCAAATCTATTGGGCTTCTAATCATCCAGAATGACAATGCCAACTGATGGGGCTCAGCAGTAGGCTCAAGAGTAGAAGGATTCTCCTAATCCCTGCTGTTTTTTGTCTTATTTACCACCTCCCTCTTCATAAATATCATATTGAGCATTAATGAAACCTTTTAGCTAATTTGTGAGTCCAGGTAGCTCAAGATATTTTCTAAATTATTCATTTTGATAAGCTTTAGCAAAATAACTCTAAAAACATTAAATTATTCAGAGGGAATTAGGGCAAAGGAAAGGAAGGGAGAGAAATTTTGAAAGAATTAATTTCCTGACAGAACTCCAAAGAGAAAATTTTCATTTATTATAATCCTGGTTACTCTATTATCAGTGGTTCTTCACTATTTTGTGACTACAAATTCCTATAAATATGTGATTAAAGCTATGAATCTTCTCCCTACCTCCTCCCAAAATGTAAATAATTACATATAGCTGAAATTTTACGCTGAGTTTTACAGTATGTAGGGACTCATTCCTTTCCTTCCTTCCTCATGACAAAGGCAGTCTTGGACCCCAGGATAAGATCCTGACTCTAAACTATAAAAACTGAGCTACAGTGGACTCCATGTCTCTCTTGATCTCACTTCTAACTTAACATTTATTTTTGCTTTTCTACCTCATTCTTTACAGCAGATCCCTAGAGATGGAACGACAGTATATTTCCACTATAGCTTATGAATTATTTTTTGTTGTTTTTCTATTTTCCAAATATTATTTTGAGTTGGTATGAGGTCCCACTGTAAAACAGATATAAAAAGATAAAAAAAGAAAGATAATCCAAACCTTAGTGAATTGGTTCATTTATTAGTGAGTAGTCAACGAGTTACAAATGAGAGTAAAAAGGCTTAGAAGAAAAATTGTTTGGGGAAGATATCATCAGATAATACTGGGCCCAAATCACTCTGAAAGTCATCAACACACTTTGTATCTAAGACCATGAAAGCATAAAGAAATATTTATTTCAGCATTATCTTCATGATTATCTATAAATACCAAATACTTATTTACCCACTGTTCTCTTTGAGACACTGTACTAGGATTCCCTTATTACTCTTATTAGATTTAGCTATTTTAAATCTCACTAGATAGACAAAGAGAAAGATAGACAAATAAGCATAGATATAAATGAATAGATAATTGCATTTATTCTAGGACTTCTCTATTTGACAAAATAGAGCAATCCTAGAATAATAGTGGGTTATTTAACCTACTGCAAGAAGATAGTGGATTTTATATTCCTAGGCTTATATGGACACATTTATAAAGCTAAGGGGAAAATGAATAAAATAAAAAGATCTTAATAGAAATGTAACATGCTTGAAAGAAGTTAGGAGAAAGGGCCTCATGCACTCCTGCTTATAGATCTCACTTTCAATAGAGAAGCAACTCCTAGGAGTAACCTAGAGTCTTAAAGAAATGTGCATACCCTCATCTTGTATCTTTAGTATCTTTATCCTAAAAGTAAACGGATGGACAAAGGGTAATGTTTGCAGGCATTAGAATGCTCAGAGGACAAGTGCATTTACTAAAGTTTTCTCAGAATGGCATCTGGACTAATCCCTTTACTATGAGAAGGTAGAAACAGCAATTATGTCAGAAAGGAATAGAGTTTAAGTGGCCTTATTTTTTTTTCCCTCAAAGACTAGAGAATATAACTTCCTCAAATCATCAACAAGTATTTTAACACCCTTTAGAAACAGATACATGCCAAGCTAGGATATGTTATTTTCCATCATGTTATTAAATCACCTAAACTACCAGCAAAAACAAACAAGCATACCATGCAGGAATAATGCTTTGTTACTCAGAAAAATAATAGACACTTATCTCACTCATACACCAAAATAAATCTGAGATGGGTTAGATTTTTCAATGAAATAATTAATGTACTATAAAAATAAGTAAATATTTAAATATACGGTTGGAGAAGAACTTTTTGTCAAAAAAAAAATGCACAGATCAAGAAATAACAGAATAATTGATTGAATTATGAAAAATGTGAATATATAGGTCAAGCAACAATAATAAAAAAAAATTAATGGAAAGGAAAGTGATAACTGGGGAAAAGTTTTCAATATAAATGACATCCACAGATACAAGGTCTCTGCTATAGAAAAAGCTTTCACTAGTTATTAACATAAAAATTGAATTCCCAAGAGAAAATAGTAAGAAGATATGAACAGGTAACTCTGTAAAAAAGAAAGACAGATGATTGATAAATATATGAAAAAATGCTCAATCTTAATAATCAAAGAAGTACAACTTTAAACAATGTTCTCTGAGTCTGTATATAATATTGGTAAATATTTTTAAAACAATACACAGTGTTGTCAGTGAAGTAAAGAAATAAAAACTCATACATTGCTGGAAAGAGCATAAAATATCAATAGTACAGTCTGCTCATGAATAAAGCAAAAGTTGTGTTCCAGAAGAAATTTTATTATCAAAAATTAAGTAAGTAAACTGTAAGTTCAATGTAGGAAAGGAAATTTAAATTGAAGAATTTTAGACTTGCTATAATGTGATTACCTTATCTATTACCCTGGTTCAAAGGCTATATAAATTCTATTTATTTACATTTATGATCCCTAAATTTATATTTTCATCTGAGATCATTTTAAATTCTCTCATCCAATTGACTGTTTGACGTCTCCACTTCGTTGTCACAAGGACATCTCAACCTATTCAAAACACAACTCTTGGAACCCACCCAGACCTGGTGCCTACCAGCCCCAATAGGCACAGAGGTGACAGGGCAGGATGGTTTGCTCACAGCCCAGGGAGCAATTGCAGAGTGGAAACAGGTAAAATATGACCCTGACTAACTGATGCCACCATTGAGCTTGAAGTGATTCCTTTGGTTCTAACTTTTCAAATATAACCTTCCCTTTATTGCTATAACCCTCTTTGTCTATTCTAAAAAAACTAATAAACAGAAACCTCAATAAAATAGAGTCAGGAGACCAGAAGGGAGAGCTCTCATGCCCTGTGACAACAGCAGAGCCCAACAAGAAGAAGCCCCAAAGACTTACCTTCCCTGGCAAGGACTCTGTCAATGAAAAGCCAGGGATTTTGTTTACTGTAGCCTCCCAACTTCCTTTTGCCCCACTATAAAAGCCTTCTTCTTCACTTGCCATGCAGCGACTTGAAGGTAGCTCACCACAGCTGAAGACCCCGAATTGCAATCCTCTGCTGATCTTGAGTAAATCTGTTTTTCACCCCTGGGGAAATAACTGGCAGACTATTTGGTTTAGGTCAACATTTTGATGGCCCATTCAGGGACCAGAAAAGACCCGCATAGGCTCTGGGGCTGATGAACACACAGATGGGGTACCCACGATTGAGCCCATTGAGCTCACTGCTTTTCTCATTGACCCTGGAGCTTGAAGGTTTGCTTCTCTCCTGGATCCAAGCTTATGCCATTCTTGTATTGGAAGCTCTCCAGGCTTTATCCAGGATCTGTTTTAAGGTTTCATCTTTCCAGTTAAGGCCTTGTTCTATGTGTGACTACTCATTCGGCACTTTGGTCTGATTTTGAGATAAGACTGTTTCAACGGAAACTGTACTACTTAAGCCTTCAGCCCACTCCTTTGAAATAGGGGCTATTCTATGGGAACTGGCTGAAAACTCTTTGGCCTGGCTCCTACGGGATCAATCTGTTCCCTTAGAACTGGCTGGTATTAGGTCTGCAGATTGTTTGAATTGCAAGCTGTTTCAATTGTTTGAGCTATATGCTGTCTGTGCTCTTGAAGGTTTTGAAAATACTTATTTTCCTTGAACAAAAAAAACCTCTGAGAAATGGAATCCCAGTTATCTAAATATTTCAAGGGCACACCCCCTACAGAAATTCCAGCTGACTTTTATGTTTGAAAAGTGATGTCCTTCCTCATGTGCATTTCTAGCTAAATGGATCTACCTGACCAAAAGTAATTTAGAATGCCAATGCTCATTATGGGGAATTTTTGAAATCCCCAACTTAAATTTCTTAAAACTGAATTGCACTACAATAGTGTTAAAATTGAACAGAATGCTTATTTTGATTGGTATTTGGAGGCGTCCAAACATTATCAGAAGCCTAAATTTGCCTCTCTGCAAAATAAGATTTTAAGAATAACTGAGGCAGGCACTGTCCTCCAGCACCAGTGGTGAGCACCAAGCCAGAGCAGGAGGTGGCACTGCTGCACCATGGGGAGGGATGCGCTGCTCACCTTCTGCAGCTGTGTCTGTGTCAGCTCCTTCACCATCACTGGGGCACCATGCAGCTCTAGTCTGGGGTGGAAGCTGTGGCCGTTGCGTGTGGCCAGATCTGCATCCCGCCTCAGCACCCAGAGGACATGCGGGAGAGAGAATGAGCCAGAGGGACACTCTGGTGCATCAGTTTGCCAGAGGATTTTTTCCCACTATAGTTTATTACAAGATTTTGAATATAACTCTAAGGCACCTCACAAGTTTGGCTCTCTTGGAAGGTCATATGCCCACCTTTCCCTCAGTGAGAGCTGTTCCAAGGATGCTGCCTTGAGAGAATAAAATGTTGAGACCAACTGAATAAATGACTGAACCCAGGCAATTGCATAGTGCAGGCACCAGTCCCTCCCACCAGAAAGCCTATACCGTCTCATGACCAAACTCACCCATCAGGGGGTAGAAAACAGAAGCAAGAGGAACTATGACTCTGCAGCCTGTAGAAAGGAGACCACAAACACAGTAACTTAGACAAAATGAGAGGAGAGAGAAATAGGTTACAGATGAAGGGGCAAGGTAAAAACCCACAGGATCAATTTAATGAGGAGGAAATAGGCAATCTACCTGAAAAAGAATTCAGAGTAATGATAGTAAAGATGATCCAAGATCTCAGAAATAGAATGGAGACATGGACCAAAAAGATACAAGAAATCCCACTACTGGGCATATACCCTGAGAAAACCAAAATTCAAAAAGAGTCATGTACCAAAATGTTCATTGCAGCTCTATTTACAATAGTCCGGAGATGGAAACAACCTAAGTGTCCATCATTGGATGAATGGATAAAGAAGATGTGGCACATATATACAGTGGAATATTACTCAGCCATAAAAAGAAACGAAATTGAGCTATTTGTAATGAGGTGGATAGACCTAGAGTCTGTCATACAGTGTGAAGTAAGTCAGAAAGAGAAAGACAAATACCATATGCTAACACATATATATGGAATTTAAGAAAAAAAAATGTCATGAAGAACTTAGGGGTAAGGCAGGAATAAAGACACAGACCTACTGGAGAACGGACTTGAGGATAAGGGGAGTGGGAAGGGTGAGCTGTGACAGGGTGAGAGAGAGGCATGGACATATATACACTAACAAACGTTAGGTAGATAGCTAGTGGGAAGCAGCCGCATGGCACAGGGAGATCAGCTCGGTGCTTTGTGACCACCTGGAGGGGGGGGATAGGGAGGGGGGGAGGGAGGAGACACAAGAGGGAAGAGATATGGGAACATGTGTATATGTATAACTGATTCGCTTTGTTATAAAGCAGAAACTAACACACCATTGTAAAGCAATTATACCCCAATAAAGATGTTAAAAAAAAAAAAGATAAAAGAAATGTTTAACAAGTACCTAGAAGAACTAAAGAACAAACAATCAGTAATGAACAACACAATAACTGAAATGAAGAATACACTAGAAGGAATCAAGAGCAGAATAACTGAGGCAGAAGAACAGATAAGTGAGCTGGAAGATAGAATGGTGGAAATAACTGCTGCAGAACAGAATAAAGAAAAAAGAATGAAAAGAAATGAGGACAGTCTCAGAGACCTCTGGGACAACATTAAATGCACCAACATTTGAATTATACACAACCCAGAAGAAAAGAAGGATAAAGCATTTCAGAAAATATTTGAAGAGTTTATAGTTGAAAACTTCCCTAACATGGGAAAGGAAATAATCAACCAAGTCCAGGAAGCATAGAGAGTCATATATAGGATAAACCAAAGGAGAAACATGCCAAGGCACATATTAATCAAACTAACAAAAATTAAATACAAAGACAAAATTTTAAAAGCAGCAAAGGAAAAGCAATAAACAACATACAGGGGAATCCCCATAAGGTTAACAGCTGATCTTTCTGCAGAAACTCTGCAAGACAGAAGGGAGTGGCAGGACATATTTAAAGTGATGAAAGGGAAAAACCTACAATGAGGATTACTCTACCTAGCAAGGATCTCATTCAGAGTGAAAGAAGAAATTAAAACCTTTACAGACAGACAAAAATTAAGAGAATTCAGCACCACCAAACCAGCTTTACAACAAATGCTAAAGGAACTTCTCTAGTCGGGAAACACAAGAGAAGACAAAGACCTACAAAAACAAACCCCAAACAATTAACAAAATAGTAATAGGGACATACATATTGACAATTACCTTAAATGTAAATGGATTAAATGCTCCAGCCAAAAGACACAGACTGGCTGATTGGACACAAAAATAAGATCTGTATATATTCTGTCTACAAGAGACCTGCTTCATACAGAGGGACACATACAGACTGAAAGAGAGGGGATGGAAAAAGATAATCCATGCAAATGGATATCAAAAGAAAGCTGGAGTAACAATACTCATATCAAACAAAATAGACTTTAAAATAGAGACTACTACAAGAGACAAGGAAGGACACTACATAATGATCAAGGGATCAATCCAAGAAGATATAACAATTGTAAATATTTATGCACCCAACATAGGAGCTCCTCAATACATCAGGTAAATGCTGACAGCCATAAATGGGGAAAGCGAGAGTAACACAATAATACTGGGGGACTTTAACACTCCACTTATACCAATGGACAGATCATCCAGACAGAAAATTAATAAAGAAACACAAGCCTTAAATGACACATTAGATCAGATAGACTTAATTGGCATTTATAGGACATTCCATCTGAAAGCAGCAGAATACACTTTCTTCTCAAGTGCACATGGAACATCTCTAGGATAGATCACATCTTGGCTCACAAATTGAGCCTCGGTAAACTTAAGAAAACTGAGATTGTATCAAGCGTCTTTTCTGACCACAATGTTATGAGATTAGAAATCAGTTACAGGGAAAAAACTAAAAATCACAAACACATGGAGGCTAAACAATATGCTACTAAATAACCAAAAGACTACTGAAGAAATCAAGGTAGAAATCAAAAAATACCTAGAAACAAATGACAACAAAAACACGATGTCCCAAAACCTATGGTATGCAGCAAAAGTGGTTCTAAGAGAGAAGTTTATAGCAATAAAATCCCACCTCGAGAAACAAGGAAAATCTCAAATAAACAACCTAAACATACACCTAAAGTTACTAGAGAAAAAAGAACAAGCAAAACCTAAAGTCTGTAGAAAGAAAGAAATCATAAAGATCAGATCAGAAATAAATGAAAAAGAAATGAAGGAAATAATAGCAAAGATCAATAAAACTAAAAGCTGATTCTTTGACAAGATAAACAAAACTGATCAACCTTTAGCCAGACTCATCAAGAAAAAAAGGGAGAGGACTCAAATAAATAAAATTAGAAATGAAAAAGGATGTTACAACTGACACTGCAGAAATACAAAGGATCATAAGAGACTGCTACAAGAAACTGTATGCCAATAAAATGGACAACCTGGAAGAAATGGACAAATTCTTTAAAAAGTAGAACCTTCTAAGACTGAACCAGGAAGAAATCGAAAATATGAACAGACCAAACACAAGTAATGGAATTGAAACTGTGATTAAAAACCTTCCAACAAACAGAGGTCCAGGACCAGATAGCTTTACAGGTGAATTCTATCAAACATTTAGAGAAAAGCTAACAACTATCCTTCTCAAACTCTTGCAAAAAATTGTGGAGGCTGGAACACCCCCAAGTTCATTCTACAAGGTCACCATCACCCTGATACCAAAACCAGATAAAGATACTACAAAAAAAAGAAAAAAGAATTTTACAGACCAATATCACTGCTGAACATAGATGCAAAAATTCTCAGCAAAATACTAGCAAACCAAATCCAACAACACATTAAGAGGATAATACACCATGATGAAGTGGGATTTATCCCAGGGAGGCAAGTATTCTTCAATATACACAAATCAATCAATGTAATACACCATAATAACAAATTGAAGAATAAAAACCATATGATCATCTTAATAGATGCATTAAAAGCTTTTGACAAAATTCAACACCATTTATGATAAAAATTCTCCAGAAAGTGGGCAAAGAAGGAACCTATCTCAATAAAACAAAGGCCATATATGACAAATCCACAGCAAACATCATTCTCAGTGTTGAAAAATGAAAGCATTTCCTCTAAGATCAGGATAAAGACAAGGGTGTCCACTCTTGCCACTATTATTCAAAATAGTTTTGGAAGCCCTAGCCATGGCAATCAGAGAAGAAAAAGAAATAAAAGGAATCCAAATTGGAAAAGAAAAAGTAAAACTGTCACTCTTTGCAGATGACATGATACTATGCATAAAAATTCCTAAACATGCCACCAGAAAAGTAATAGAGCTAATCAATGAATTTAGTAAAGTTGCAAGACACAAAATTAATACACAGAAATCTCCTGCATTCCTATACACTAACAATGAGACATCAGAACGAGAGATTAAGGAAACAATCCCATTTACCATCACATCAAAGAGAATAAAATACATAGGAATAAACTGACATAAGGAGGCAAAAGACTTGTATGCAGAAAAGTATAAGATACTGATGAAAGAAATCAAAGCTGACACATACAGGTGGAGAGATATACCATGTTCTTGGATTGGAAGAATCAATATTGTCAAAATGACTATACTACCCAAAGCAATCTACAGATTCAATGCAATCCCTATCAAATTACCAATTGCATTTTTTACAGAATTAGAACAAAAAATTTTACAATTTCTATGGAAACACAAAAGACCCCGAATAGCCAAAGCAAGCTTGAGAAAGAACAATGGAGCTGGAGAATCAGGCTCCCTGACTTCAGACTATACTGCAAAGCTACAGTAATCAAAACAGTATGTTGCTGGCACAAAAACAGAAAATAGAAAGCCCAGAGATAAACCCTCACACCTGTGGTCACCTAATCTATGACAAAGGAGGCAAGAATATACAATGGAGAAAAGACAATCTCTTCAATAGCTGGTGCTGGGAAAACTGGACAGCTCTAACTCTCTAACACCATACACAGAGATAAACTCAAAATGGGTTAGAGACTTAAATGTAAGACCAGACACAATAAAACTCTTAGAGGAAAACATAGGCAGAACACTCTTTGACATAAATTGCAGCAAGATCTTTTTTGACCCACCTCCTAGAGTAATGAAAATAAAAACAAAACTAAACAAATGGGATCTAATTAAACTTAAAAGCTTTTGCATAGAAAAGGAAACCATAAACAAGACAAAAAGACAACGCTCAGAATGGGAGAAAATATTTGCACACAGCAACTGACAAGTGATTAATCTCCAAAATATACAAACAACTCATGCAGCTATATATCAAAAAACCAAAAACCCAATCAAAAAATGGGAGAAGACCTAAATAGACTTTTCTCCAAAGCAGACATACAGATGGCCAAAAAACACAGGAAAAGATGCTCAACATCACTAATTATTAGAGAAATGCAAATCAAAACTACAATGAGATATCACCTCACACTGTTTAGAATGACCATCATCAAAAAATCTACAAACAATAAATGCATGGACATATATACACTACCAAATGTAAAATAGGTAGCTAGTGGGAAGCAGCCACATAGCACAGGGAGATCATCTCTGTGCTTTGTGACCACTTAGAGTGGTGGGATAGGGAGGGTGGGAGGGAGACTCAAGAGGGAGGGGATACGGGGATATATGTATATGTATAGCTGATTTACTTTGTTATAAAGCAGAAACTACCACACCATTGTAAAGCAATTATACTCCAATAAAGATGTTTAAAATAAATAAATTAAATTTTTTAAAACAACAATAAATGCTGGAGAGGGTGTGGAGAAAAAGGAACCCTCTTACACTGTTGGTGGGAATGTAAATTGATACAGCCACTATGGAGAACAGTATGGAGGTTCCTTAAAAAACTCAAAGTAGACTACCATATGACCCAGTAATCTTACTGCTGGGCAAATATCCAGAGAAAAACATAATTCAAAAAGATACATGCACCCCAATATTTACTGCAGCACTATTTATAATAGGCACGACATGGAAGCAACCTAAATGTCCATCAACAGAAGAATGGATAAAGAAGATGTGGTACAGTACATATATATAATGGAATATTACTCAGCCATAAAAAGGAACAAAATTGGGTCATGTGTAGAGATGTGGGTGAACCTAAAGACTGTCATACAGAGTGAAGTATGTCAGAAAAAGAAAAACAAATATCGTATATTAACGCATATATGTGAAATCCAAAAATTTGGAATAGATAATCTTATTTTCAAAGCAGGAA
>NW_006788722.1:2273819-2310759 GCF_000442215.2 Lipotes vexillifer
TGTAGAGAACGAAAGTATGGACACCAAAGGGAAAAGGGAAAGTGGTGGGATAAACTGGGAGATTGGGATTGACATGTATATACTATTACATATAAAACAGATAACTAATAATAACCTGCTGTATAGCACAGGGAACTCTACTCGGTGCTCTGTGGTGACCTAAATGGGAAGGAAATCCAAAAAAGAGAGTATATATGTACACATATGGCTGATTCACCTTGCTGTACAGCAGAAACTGACACAGTAGTGTAAAACAACTATAAATAAATTAAAAAAAGAATAACTGAGGCAAACAAACTATTAAAGGAAGATAGATAAAATGGTTTCCAAAACCTCATGACCTCTTCCTTGGCTTCTTTGTCTCAGGCTCTGCTGCTGGCATTATCTTTCTGGTCTTGGTGCTCATGCCCCAGCTCCACCACCAGCACCATCTTCTTCCTCCTTCCCTTGTGTGCTGCTTACACCTCCTCTATACACTCAGTTCTCCCATACATCGAACTTACCATTTTCTTTGGAATTCTCCCCACTCTCTTTTTCTCTAATCTTATCAGAGCCTGTCCCTTTAAAATTAAGCTTTCTGAGGATTCGGAGGCTAAACCCTTAATTTTTTTATATTCCTCAGACTGAAGCTGAACTGCAAGCCATAGTCAAAGAATTTCTGAAGTAGCCAAAGAACCTCACAGATTTGTGGAGGAATTTAATATAGTCATTCAGACTTATCAACCTGGTTTCTCTGATTTGTATTAGTTCACATGCTCATTGGTGAGTGCCAGGTTCAGCATTGGATGAAAACTGCTAACTGGGAAAATCCTGAAAGATCTCTAGAATTAAAATTTGGAGACCAGCCAGCTAACTTATTATATGATCAGGTTTGGGCAATTGCTAGGTGACTTCATCAGGCAAATCCTAGGGCTTTTCAAAAGCCTGTTGATTGGAACAAAATTCAGGTCTGCACACAAAAATCTGATGAATATGTTCATGACTATTACAATTGACTTTGGATTATTTTTAAAGAAAATTCTGGTCTTCCTTCAGATGTTGGTTCCCCCTGAGTAGCTTATGTTTATTATGTTATTATTTATCTATGTTTATTAATGGGCTGAACTAGGACCCTTCCCTTCAAGTAAAATGGGCCAGAATGGAATAAGAAACTATGTACACTGCAGATTTAGTTAATCTGGCAAATCAGCTCTCTCATACATCTAGATAAGGCACCTAAAAGGAAGACCACCAAAATTCTTAATCTTCAACTTCAGCAAATGAAAGCCCTTAAACAGAAACATTTATGCTGATAGTAGATATACTTTTAGAGTATAGCTCATGACTTTGAAATGTGGAAGCAACATAGCTTCCTTACTTTCAGTGGCAATAAAATTTTAAATAGCCACTATATTCAAGAATTCTTAGATGCAATACTTTTACCTGCTGCTTTAGCTATTATTAAGATTTGGGGGCATTCTAAACTTGACTCTGGAAGCTAAAGGAAATCACCTTCCTGATATTTCTGCAAGGAATGCTGCCCTTAGAGGGACCAACAGCAGTCAAACCTCTGTCATGCTCCAAAGAGATACTTCCCCAAATAATAATTTCAAAAAACTGACTAGAGAAGCCCAACAACTGGCCTCAGGAAAAAAAAAAAAAAAGGGAAATTCAACAGTTGTTGGTTTGATAAAAAGAGAAGGCTCTGGTTTGGACCAAATAGCAACCTAATCCTACTGGAGACTCTAAAATTCTCACTTCTCACCACTCTACATGCATTAAACTATTGTTCTACTGAAAAAGTGATAGCCTTCATGAATCAATATTGGTGGAAAAAATTAACAAAGCCACAAAAATTGCCTCCCTCACTAGACCCACTTGTCCAAAGTACAACCCAGGGAAGCCTGTTCTTACTGCTCCAGACATTTTAAACTGCTTAATGAGCAATTTGGGATCTGACAAATGGATTTCATACAGCTTCTTCGGTCTAATGGATATAAATATATTTTAGTCATGGTCTGTATGTTTTCACACTGGCCTGAAGCCTTCCCTTAAAGACAGGCTATTGCCTCTTATGTGGCTAAAGTCCTTTTGGAAAAGATTATCCCTACCTGGGGAACCCCTCTCAAATATCATAGTGATCAAAGAACCATTTTACTTGTCAGATATTTTGACAAGTGTGCACTGTTTGGCCAGTTTTACAACACTTACACTGTGCTTACCACCCTTAATCCTCTGGTTTAGTCTAATACACTAACATCATTACTAAAACAGAATTGGCAAAATTTGTAGAGGCCTTCCAAATACCTCAGCCAAAAGCACTGTCATTTGTCCTTATAAGTCTCAGATCCACACTTTTTGGAGTTCATAAATTCTTAACCTTTGAGATAGTCACAGGATGCCCAGTGCACTTCAATCCTGCTTGCTTCGACCCACAAACCATAAAGAGAGAGATATTCCAATTATTGCAAAGGCCTAATTGCTTTTACTAAAAACAACCATGTTTTGGTAGCGCAATATTTTCACAGTGTGCTCTCAGGAGACAAAGACCTTAAGCATTACACCATGCAATTTGAAGATTTTGTCCATTGGAAAAGTCACCTCCTGAACACTTCAGTCTTGCTAGAGAGGCCCTTATCAGGTATTGCTAACCAACTCTTGTGCCACCAAATTCTAAGGAATAGATACTTGGATTCAGGGTACATACCCGAAGAAAGCACTGAACCCCGACTGGACCTGCACATCATCTGGTGACCTGAAAGTAAACATTATCCAGAATTGAAGCAGATGACATCTGATGACACAGCTTTCCCTAGGTATCCAGATCAGGCCTGTTAGAAGTTTGTCACCAATCCTTTGATGACGACATATGCTTTAGATGATCTCCAATTAGGCATTGATCTTTGGTCTTGATAGCATACAGATTTTAGATAAAAAGTGCCTAAGAGTTCTCCCTCCTACCTTTCCTTTTTACTCAAATGTGACTTCAATAGGTTTCCAGTCTGTAAAGTTTCCCTCCAACATGAGACATTATACCCAGGGAAGGTTCTTTCTATCAATGAGGGACAAAAAGTTACTGAAACCAGGAATCTTAACACTTGATCAACAATGCATTCAGAGAAAGACCTTGATCAAAGGGGGAGATGTAAAAAATTAATAAACTGAAACCTCAATCAAATACAGTCAGGATACCAGAAGGGGGAGCCCAACAAGAAAGAAGAGAGACTCCTTTCTTGGCAAAACTCAACCAATGAAAAACCATGAACTTTTTGTTTACTTTAGCTCTCCCAGCTTTCTTTTCCTCTCTATAAGAGTTCTCCTTCCCTTTCTGTATGGAACTTGCACATGGCTCACCATGATTGCAGACCCTGAATTGTAATTCTCTGTTGATCCCAAATAACCCCCTCTTTTTTTTTTATTTCTAAAGAAATAACTGACATTCTATTTGTTTTAGGTCAACACTGTCATCAAAAGCAAAGGGCTCTCAGACTAAGCTAAACTCCCTGTTTAGTAGTTACTTTCTGCATTTCTAGTCCCAGTTTCCTAGGAAAAGGACTTCAATTAACCCAGCTTGGATAGAGCTCAGTGTTGGTCCTATCAACTCTGACTGGGCACTGGATGGGGATCCCATTGAATTCACTGGCTTCCAGGGACAGATAGGCTCTGAGAGCAGATGCAGTTTAGAGTCATTGTGAGCCAAATGGAAACCCCAAAATGGGTTACCACTGCCTTAAAGTTGAAACAAAGAAAAGAAATATTTAGACTGGTAGGTAAAGTTAAAACTGGCCATATTTTAGAAAGATGTCTCCAACTCTGAAATCTTGAATGTTCCCTAATATATGCAATGGCAATTGGGCTTCAAAAGCAGCAATTTCCTTCCACTCACTACATGAATTGAATAGCAGGTCAACAAATTATTTTTACTTTGTAAGTGCCAGAGCTAATCATTAAGCCAGGTCCAGGAAAAAACAAGTTGTTATGATCTTCAGAAAATTAACTCAAAAGGAAATCTAAGCTCTCAGATGGAACATAGATTAAACAGAGGTCTTTGTTAGTTCCATAGAAATTAGGAGCCCAGAAAGTTTTGCAACTTAAAGAACAAGTAAAGAAAAAAAAATTGATGTCCTTGGTGACATTTATCACTTTCTTAAATGTCTAAGACTCAGTGAAAGCTAACGAGAGAAAAGATATCTGGAGAAATATTTCAAAACTAAGAGATCACTTAGCCATTTTTTCCTTTTTAAAATTGGAAAAAGAATGTATTCCCTTTTTTTCTGTATTTTGTGAATCTGCATTGTACAAGAATGATCTATAAACTCTAAATTCCTTACCCCAGCAGCCATGTAGTTTTCTGTTACACTAAAGGAGCAGTTAGTGAGTTCTCAATTCTAGAAAGCAAAGTCTCAAGTCAAAATTTAGAGTCGTGGGGACTGTGGGCCTGGCTTCTGGGAAGATGGCGGAAGAGTAAGACGCGGAAATCACCTTACTCCCCACTGATACACCAGAAGTACATCTACACGTGGAACAACTCCTACAGAACACCTACTGAATCCTGGCAGAAGACCTCAGACCTCCCAAAAGGCAAGAAACCCCCCCACGTACCTGGATAGGGCGAAAGAAAAAAGAATAAACAGAGACAAAAGGATAGGGACGGGACCTGCAACAGTGGGAGGGAGCTGTGAAGGAGGAAAGGTTTCCACACACTAGGAAGCCCCTTCGCGGGCGGAGACTGAGGGTGGCGGATGGGGGGAGCTTCAGAGCTGTGGAGAAGAGCACAGCAACAGGGATGCGGAGGGCAAAGCTGGGAGATTCCCGCACAGAGGATCAGTGCCGACCAGCACTCATCAGCCCGAGAGGCTTATCTGCTCACCCACCAGGGCAGACAGGACTGGGAGTTGAGGCTTGGCCTTCGGTTGGAACGCAGGGAAAGGACTGAGGTTGGTGGCATGAACACAGCCTGCAGGGGCTTAGTGCGCCAAGGCTAGCTGGGAGGGAGTCCAGGGAAAAGTCTGGACCTGCCAAGGAGGCAAGAGACGTTTTCTTCCCTCTTTGTTTCCTGGTGCGCTAGGAGAGGGGATTACGAGTGCTGCTTAAAGGAGCTCCAGAGACTGGCGCGAGCTGCAGCTAAAAGCACGGACCCCAGAGACAAGCATGACATGCTAAGGCTGCTGCTGCCGCCACCAAGAAGCCTGTGTGCGAGCACAGGTTACTACCCACAACCCCCTTCCGGGGAGCCTGTGCAGCCTGCCACTGCCAGGGTCCCGGGATCCAGGAACAACTACCCCGGGAGAATGCATGGTGCGCCTCAGGCTGGTGCAATGTCCCACCGACCTCTGCCACCGCAGGCTCGCCCTGCACTCCGTGCCCCTCCTTCCTCCCGGCCTGAGTGAGCCGGAGACCCCGAATCAGCGGCTCCTTTAACCCCATCCCGTCTGAGAGAAAAACAGACGCCCTCCGGTGACCTACACAAAGAGGCAGGGCCAAATCCAAAGGTGAGCCCCTGGGAGCTGTGGGAACAAAGAAGAGAAAGGGAAATCTCTCCCAGAAGCCTCAGAAGCAGCAGATTAAAGCTCCACAATCAACTTGATGTCTGTGGAACATAAGAATAGACAATGAATCATCCCAAATTGAGGAGGTAGACTTTGAGAACAAGATTTATGCTGTATAGCTTTGCTTCCACCATTTGTCCTAGGGTTCTATCCATCCGTTTGTTTTTTTAAATTTTTTTATTTTTTTCTTAATAATTCTTTTTATATTTTAATAACTTTATTATATTTTATCTTATTTTATTTTACTTTATCTTCTTTCTTTCTTTCTTTCTTTCTTTCTTTCTTTCCTTCCTTCCCACCTTCCTTCCTTCCTTCCTCCCTCCCTCCCTCCCTCCCTTCGTTCTTTCTTTCTTTCATTCATTCTTTCTTTCTTTCTTCTTCTACTAATTCTTTCTTTCTACATTTTCTTCCTTTCATTATGAGCCGTGTGGATGAAAGGCTCTTGGTGCTGCAGCAAGGAGTCAGTTCTGGGCCTCTGAGGTGGGAGAGCCAACTTCAGGACACTGATCCACAAGAGACCTCCCAGCTCCACATAATATCAAATGGTGAAAATCACCCAGAGATCTCCAACTCAACACCAGCACCCAACTTCACTCAACGACCAGGAAGCTACAGTGCTGGACATCCTATGCCAAACAACTAGCAAGAGAGGAACACAACCCCACCATTAGCAGAGAGGCTGCCTAAAATCATAAGTCCACAGATACCCCAAAACACACCACCAGACGTGGACCTGCCCACCAGAAAGACAAAATCCAGCCTCATCCACCACAACACAGACACTAGTCCCCTCCACCAGGAAGCCTACACAACCCACTGAACCAACCTTAGCCACTGGGCACAGACACCAAAAACAACAGGAACTACGAGCCTGCAGCCTGCAAAAAGGAGACCCCAAACACAGTAAGATAAACAAAATGAGAAGACAGAAAAACACACAGCAGTTGAAGGAACAAGATAAAAACCCACCAGACTTAACAAATGAAGAGGAAATAGCAGTCTACCTGAAAAAGAATTCAGAATGATAGTAAACATGATCCAAAATCTTGGAAACAGAATGGACAAAATGCAAGAAACATTTAACAAGGACCTAGAACTAAAGATGAAACAAACAACGATGAACAACACAATAAATGAAATTAAAAGTTCTCTAGATGGGATCAATAGCAGAATAACTGAGGCAGAAGAACAGATAAGTGACCTGGAAAATAAAATAGTGGAAATAACTACTGCAGAGCAGAATAAAGAAAAAAGAATGAAAAGAACTGAGGACAGTCTCAGAGACCTCTGGGACAACATTAAACGCACCAACATTCGAATTATAAGGACTCCAGAAAAAGAAGAGATAAAGAAAGGGGCTGAGAAGATATTTGAAGAGATTATGGTTGAAAACTTCCTTAATATGGTAAAGAAAATAGTTAATCAAGTCCAGGAAGCACAGAGAGTCCCAGAGAGTATACAGGATAAATCCAAGGAGAAACACGCCAAGACACATATTAATCAAACTATCAAAAATTAAGAAAGCATAAAACATATTAAAAGCAGCAAGGGAAAAACAACAAATAACACACAAGGGAATCCCCATAAGGTTAACAGCTGATCTTTCAGCAGAAACTCTGCAAGCCAGAAGGGAGTGGCAGGACATACTGAAAGTGATGAAGGAGAAAAACCTGCAACCAAGATTACTCTACACAGCAGGGATCTCATTCAGATTTGATGGAGAAATTAAAATCTTTACAGATAAGCAAAAGCTGAGAGAGTTCAGCACCACAAACCAGCTTTACAACAACTGCTAAAGGAACTTCTCTAGCCAAGAAGCACAAGAGAAGGAAAAAACCTACAATAACGAACCCAAAACAATTAAGACAATGGGAATAGTAACATACATATCGATAATTACCTTAAATGTAAATGGAATAAATGCTCCCACCAAAAGACACAGATTGGCTGAATGGATACAAAAACAAGACCCATATATTTGCTGCCTACAAGAGACCCACTTCAGACTTAGAGACACATACAGACTGAAAGTAAGGGGATGGAGAAACATATTTCATGCAAATGGAAAGCAAAAGAAAGCTAGAGTAGCAATTCTCATATCAGAAAAAATAGACTTTAAAATAAAGACTATTAGAAAAGAAAAAGAGGGACACTACATAATGATCAAGGGATTGATCCAAGAAGAAGATATAACAATTTTAAATATTTATGCACCCAACATAGGAGCACCTCAATACATAAGGAAAATACTAACAGCCATAAAAGGGGAAATCTACAGTAACACGTTCATAGTAGGGGACTTTAACACCCCACTTTCACCAATGGACAGATCATCCGAAATGAAAATAAATAAGGAAACACAAGCTTTAAATGATACATTAAACAAGATGAACTTAATTGATATTTATAGGACATTCCATCCAAAAGCAACAGAATACATATTTTTCTCAAGTGCTCATGGAACATTCTCCAGGATAGATCATATCTTGGGTCACAAATCAAGCCTTGGTAAATTTAAGAAAATTGAAATTGTTTCAAGTATCTTTTCTGACCACAAGGCTATGAGACTAGATATCAATTACAGGAAAAGATCTGCAAAAAATACAAACAAATGGAGGTTAAACCATACACTACTTAGTAACGAAGTGATCACTGAAGAAATCAAAGAGGAAATCAAAAAACACCTAGAAACAAATGACAATGGAAACATGAAAACCCAAAATCTATGGGATGAAGCCAAAGCAGTTCTAAGGTGGAAGTTTATAGCAATACAATCCTACCTTAAGAAACAGGAAACATTTCGAATAAACAACCTAACCTTAAACCTAAATCAATTAGAGAAACAAAAACCCCCAAAGTTACCGGAAGGAAAGAAATTATAAAAATCAGACCAGAAGTAAATGAAAAAGAAATGATAGCAAAGATCAATAAAACTAAAAGTTGATTCTTTGAGAAGATAAACAAAATTGATAAGCCATTAGCCAGACTCATCAAGAAAAAAAGGGAAAAGACTCAAATCAATAGAATTAGAAATGGAACAGAAGTAACAACTGACACTGCAGAAATACAAAAGATCATGAGAGATTACTACAAGCAACTCTATGCCAATAAAATGGACAATCTGGAAGAAATGGAAAAATTCTTAGAAATGCACAAGCTGCCAAGACTGAATCAGGAAGAAATAGAAAATATGAAAAGACAAATCACAAGCACTGAAATTGAAACTGTGATTAAAAATCTTCCAACAAACAAAAGCCCAAGCCCAGATGGCTTCACAGGCGAATTCTATTGAACATTTAGAGAAGAGCTAACCCCTATCCTTCTCAAACTCTTCCAAAATATAGCAGAGGGAGGAACACTCCCCAACTCATTCTACGAGGCCACCGTCACCCTGATTCCAAAACCAGACAAGGATGTCACAAAAAAAGAAAACTACAGGCCAATATCACTGATGAACATAGATGCAAAAGTCCTCAACAAAATACTAGCAAACAGAATCCAACAGCACATTAAACGGATCATACACCATGATCAAGTGGGGTTTATTCCAGATTTGCAAGGATTCTTCAATATATGCCAAAAAATCAATGTGATAAACCATATTAACAAATTGAAGGAGAAAAACTATATGATCATCTCAATAAATGCAGAGAAAGCTTTTGATAAAATTCAACACCATTTATGATAAAAGCACTGCAGAAAGTAGGCATAGAGGGAGCTTTCCTCAACATAATAAAGGCCATATATGACAAACCCACAGTCAACATTGTCCTCAATGGTGAAAAACTGAAAGCATTTCCACTAAGATCAGGAACAAGACAAGGTTACCCACTCTCACCACTCTTATTCAACATAGTTTTGGAAGTTTTAGCCACAGCAATCAGAGAAGAAAAGGAAATAAAAGGAATCCAAATCGGAAAAGAAGAAGTAAAGCTGTCACTATTCGCAGATGACATGATACTATGCATAGAGAATCCTAAAGATGCTACCAGAAAACTACTAGAGCTAACCAATGAATTTGGTAAAGTAGCAGGATACAAAATTAATGCACACAAATCTCTGGCATTCCTATACACTAAGTATGAAAAATCTGAAAGTGAAATCAAGAAAACATTCCCATTTACCATTGCAGCAAAAAGAATAAAATATCTAGACATAAACCTACCTAAGGAGACAAAAGACCTGTATGCAGAAAATTATAAGACACTGATGAAAGAAATTAAAGATGATACAAATAGATGGAGAGATATACCATGTTCTTGGATTGGAAGAATCAACATTGTGAAAATGACTCTACTACCCAAAGCAATCTACAGATTCAATGCAATCCCTATCAAACTACCACTGGTAATTTTCACAGAACTAGAAGAAAAAATTTTACAATTTGTATGGAAACACAAAAGACCCCAAATAGCCAAAGCAATCTTGAGAACGAAAAACGGAGCTGGAGGAATCAGCCGCCCTGACTTCAGACTATACTACAAAGCTACAGTAATCAAGACAGTATGGTACTGGCACAAAAACAGAAAGATAGATCAATGGAACAGGATAGAAAGCCCAGAGATAAACCCACGCACGTATGGTCACCTTATCTTTGATAAAGGAGGCAGGAATATACAGTGGAGAAAGGACAGCCTCTTCAAAAGTGGTGCTGGGAAAACTGGACAGGTACATGTAAAAGTATGAGATTAGATCACTCCCTAACACCATACACAAAAATAAGCTGAAAATAGATTAAAAACCTAAATGTAAGGCCAGAAACTATTAAACTCTTACAGGAAAACATAAGCAGAATACTGTATGACATAAATCACAGCAAGATCCTTTTTGACCCAGCTCCTAGAGAAACGGAAATAAAACCAAAAATAAACAAATGGGACCTAATGACACTTCAAATCTTTTGCACAGCAAAGGAAACCATAAACAAGGCAAAAAGACAACCTTCAGAATGGGAGAAAATTTTTGCAAATGAAGCAACTGACAAAGGATTAATCTCCAAAATTTATAAGCAGCTCATGCAGCTCAATAACAAAACACAAAATACCCAATCCAAAAATGGGCAGAAGAACTAAATAGACATTTCTCCAAAGAAGATATACAGACTGCCAACAAACACATGAAAGAATGCTCAACTTCCTTAATCATTAGAGAAATGCAAATCAAAACTACAATGAGATATCATCTCACACCAGTCAGAATGGCCATCATCAAAAAATCTAGAAACAATAAATGCTGGAGAGGGTGTGTAGAATAGGGAACCCTCTTGCACTGTTGGTGGGAATGTAAATTGATACCGCCACTGTGGAGAACATTATGGAGGTTCCTTAAAAACCTACAAATAGAAGTACTATATGACCCAGCAATCCCACTACTGGGCATATACCCTGAGAAAACCATAATTCAAAAACAGTCATGTACTGAGCTTCCATGGTGGTGCAGTGGTTGAGAGTCCACCTGCCGATGCAGGGGACATGGGTTCGTGCCCCGGTCCTGGATAAAGAAGATGTGGCACATATATACAATGGAATATTACTCAGCCATAAAAAGAAACGAAATTGAGCTATTTGTAATGAGGTGGATAGATCTAGAGTCTGTCATACAGAGTGAAGTAAGTCAGAAAGAGAAGGACAAATACCGTATGCTAACACATATATATGGAATTTAAGAAAAAAAAAATGTTATGAAGAACCCCATCATCGGATGAATGGATAAAGAAGATGTGGCACATATATACAATGGAATATTACTCAGCCATAAAATGAAACGAAATTGAGTTATTTGTAATGAGGTGGGTAGACCTAGAGTCTGTCATACAGAGTGAAGTAAGTCAGAAAGAGAAAGACAAACACCGTATGCTAACACATTTATATGGAATTTAAGAAAAAAAAATGTCATGAAGAACCTAGGGGTAAGACAGGAATAAAGACACAGACCTACTAGAGAATGGACTTGAGGATATGGGGAGGGGGAGGATAAGCTCTGACAAAGTGAGAGAGGCATGGACTTATATACACTACCAAACGTAAAATAGATAGCTAGTGGGAAGCAGCTGCATAGCACAGGGAGATCAGCTCAGTGCTTTGTGACTGACTGGAGGGGGGGGATAGGGAGGGTGGGAGGGAGGGAGATGCAAGAGGGAAGAGATATGGGAACATATGTATATGTATAACTGATTCACTTTGTTATAAAGCAGAAACTAACACACCATTGTAAAGCAATTATATTCCAATAAAGATGTAAAAAATAAATAAATAAATTTTAACTGCTCAGACAATGGTATCAAGTGTCATTAAAAACCTGGCAAAGCTATAGTTCCATCAATATGTTGGCTCACTTTCTTCTTGCTCTGTTTTTTTTTTTTTTTTTTCCTTTACCTCCTGGTACTTTTCTTGTAATATTTTTTCCTTTGGTTTCAAGAGGAAACTGAAACACATCAAGCCCCTCCTTTACTCTATTTCAGGTCTTTGTTTTACCCTGAATTACTATTGGTAAAATGGTTTTCAAACATTTTCCTTACCTGAGCCCTGAGGTTAATTAAAGTTCTTCCCCCTCAAGGTGGTCTCCCCCAGCCAGAGTTGTCAGGCTCCCCATTATATGTTCTCATGGCACCCTATACTCTTGACAGTACTTAATACAGTTATAATTTGTGTAATTTTTCATTTGGTGTTGGTTAAACTTGTCAGACTGTAAACAATGAGATCAATGACAGTGTCTGTTGACTTCCTTTCTGTATTTCCAGTAATTAGCACAATGTCTGTTTACAGTAAGTACTCAATAGACTTTTGATAAATGAATGAATAGAATTTCCTAGCCAGTAATCTATAATCCATAAGTGACTCCCAAACCTGAGAAATATTAGTCATCTGAGGACTTTCTTTTTTAAGTATAGTTTTCTAAGTCACCCTAATGTTCTCATTCTACAGACCCGAGATGATTCAATATCTTCCTCAAAGATCCCCCGAGTGATTATGATGACCTTCTGTAGTTAGTTTGTGGCTCCCCATCATCTTCCAAAGTAAGTACAAGTTCCCTAAAGCTCATATTATGCTCCACCCACACACATCACCACCTTAACCTGTATGACTTACCTCCCAGTTATTTGCTATTTGTACATTATGATTCAGCCTGGTAAACCCACTTGACATTCCCTAGACATAGTGCTTCCCTGACTCTGCTCGTGCTCTTCCCTTTTCCAAAGGCTTATTACTCCTTCTACCATTAAAATCCTACCCATACTTTCAGGCTGATTTCCAGTGTCACTTGTCAAGAAAGCCTCCTGAGTTGCCACAGCTGGATACAAATCTTCCCTAGCATAGAATTCCCCAGAGAGCATTACAGTGTGCAGGAAGTATGAAACAAGACAAGAAAGAAGAGCTCAGGGAAATCTCCCTGAGCTCTTCTTTCTTGTCTTGTTTCATAATTCCTGCACACTCTATTTATCTCTTCTTTTAACCTATAAACATCACAAAAAGAGCAAGTGAAAGAAAAAGGCAGGAAAGCAGTGTTTCATCTTACCACTCATATTTGTGTCTCCTGAGCAACTCAGAAAGTTAGAGCAGGGCTTCCCTGGTGGCGCAGTGATTGAGAGTCTGCCTGCCGATGCAGGGGACACGGGTTCGTGCCCCGGTCCGGGAGGATCCCACATGCCGCGGAGCGGCTGGGTCCGTGAGCCATGGCCGCTGAGCCTGCGCATCCGGAGCCTGTGCTCCGCAGCGGGAGAGGCCACAACAGTGAGAGGCCCGCGTACTGCAAAAAAAAAAAAGTTAGAGCATATCATGAGCATTTAGCATATTTGACTTGAACGAACATGTAGTCATTCTGGCTATAAAAAAAGAATAGCACATTGCCTATGAAAATTAAGCAAAAACAACCAATTTAATAGTGGTTTCTGATTCCAAGCAGGAAAAATCTCAAACAGTAAATTATTAACTCAGACATTTGAAAAACTGAATTAGAATTCTATTCTTCTTTCAAACGTTTACAAAGTATTTTAGTATGTAGAAAGCACTACACTAATGTTGTGGGAGATGAATAAAACACTGATCCTATTAATAAGCATCTTACAAACTCTAATTTTATGTCTGTTTCTTCAGCCATTTACTCTGTGTTTACCACTTGGAGAGCACTATACTAATGCTAATGCTGGGTAAATACAGAAATAAAGAAAAATAGAACGGGTCACAGAGGAGCTTACCATCTGTTGAGGGAGACATCCATGTAAACCACTGTAAATCAAATTAGGCTTAAATATATAATTAATATAATATAATAAATATAATAATATAAATGCAAAAATGCTATGGGAAGGAAGAAGAAAAATGATTTAACTTTAATTTCCTATTTCTATTCATCTAGCCAGGTTTCTTTACTATTATATGAGATACAAATTTGCCTATCTTTCAAGGCACAATCAACCTGCTTTGGACACAATAGAAGAGTTTGGAATCTATTTTCAGTCTTGTCTCCTGGAATAAGGAATGTGCTTAACTCAGTGAATTGAAGAAAAGCCATCTTGTCATGCAAAGTAAAATATGTAAGAGGTAAGACAACAGACAAAAAGTAGTGGACCTATACTGAAAGTTCAAACACAAGCTAATGTCATGCCCTGGAGAAAACCAGGACCAGTTGGATAATCTAGAATGTGATCACCAAATGAAGAACACCAGACAGAAATCTGAGGTTGAGGAACCAGGCTTCAATTCCTGAGTGAAATTAAAAGCGGATTAAAGCAATTATTGTCCATATTTTAGGAGAATTGGGTTATCGTTGCCTGAAATTCGCTATACAGAATCTGGGCAGAAGCAGTAATTTTCAAACTGTAGTAACAAGGTCAGTAGCAGGGTTGGCCGGTGTGGAGTCCTAGGTTATGGCTAGATTTCTCATATCCCTCTATTTAAAGTCAGGATAAGTTTTAGAGACCAACAGAATTAAATTTGCATCAAGTGGTCCCGTGGCCCCATGTATGATGAGAAGATATATGATAAGCATGAATAAGAAAGAATTTTTTTAAAGAGATAAACAGCTTAATCCTCATTGCCTGGTCAACTTCAAGCTACAAGTGTTATAAATATGCTCCCAATCAGTTTTGAAAGGTTACATGAAGTCAAATAAAACACAACAAAACAACCCAAAAAAGTCATTTTAAGTTAAACTTGATTTATAAATAAATGACTCAGCACTTTAAAAAACAAAGGAGCATTCTGTAAAGTTAGAGTCTATTCAGAAAACTCAGGAAGGATTCCAACTATTTCCCACTAAACAAAGTAGACAAAGACTCTTAGAGCATATCATGAGCATTTAGCATATTTGACTTGAACGAACATGTAGTCATTCTGGCTATAAAAAAAGAATAGCACATTGCCTATGAAAATTAAGCAAAAACAACCAATTTAATAGTGGTTTCTGATTCCAAGCAGGAAAAATCTCAAACAGTAAATTATTAACTCAGACATTTGAAAAACTGAATTAGAATTCTATTCTTCTTTCAAACGTTTACAAAGTATTTTAGTATGTAGAAAGCACTACACTAATGTTGTGGGAGATGAATAAAACACTGATCCTATTAATAAGCATCTTACAAACTCTAATTTTATGTCTGTTTCTTCAGCCATTTACTCTGTGTTTACCACTTGGAGAGCACTATACTAATGCTAATGCTGGGTAAATACAGAAATAAAGAAAAATAGAACGGGTCACAGAGGAGCTTACCATCTGTTGAGGGAGACATCCATGTAAACCACTGTAAATCAAATTAGGCTTAAATATATAATTAATATAATATAATAAATATAATAATATAAATGCAAAAATGCTATGGGAAGGAAGAAGAAAAATGATTTAACTTTAATTTCCTATTTCTATTCATCTAGCCAGGTTTCTTTACTATTATATGAGATACAAATTTGCCTATCTTTCAAGGCACAATCAACCTGCTTTGGACACAATAGAAGAGTTTGGAATCTATTTTCAGTCTTGTCTCCTGGAATAAGGAATGTGCTTAACTCAGTGAATTGAAGAAAAGCCATCTTGTCATGCAAAGTAAAATATGTAAGAGGTAAGACAACAGACAAAAAGTAGTGGACCTATACTGAAAGTTCAAACACAAGCTAATGTCATGCCCTGGAGAAAACCAGGACCAGTTGGATAATCTAGAATGTGATCACCAAATGAAGAACACCAGACAGAAATCTGAGGTTGAGGAACCAGGCTTCAATTCCTGAGTGAAATTAAAAGCGGATTAAAGCAATTATTGTCCATATTTTAGGAGAATTGGGTTATCGTTGCCTGAAATTCGCTATACAGAATCTGGGCAGAAGCAGTAATTTTCAAACTGTAGTAACAAGGTCAGTAGCAGGGTTGGCCGGTGTGGAGTCCTAGGTTATGGCTAGATTTCTCATATCCCTCTATTTAAAGTCAGGATAAGTTTTAGAGACCAACAGAATTAAATTTGCATCAAGTGGTCCCGTGGCCCCATGTATGATGAGAAGATATATGATAAGCATGAATAAGAAAGAATTTTTTTAAAGAGATAAACAGCTTAATCCTCATTGCCTGGTCAACTTCAAGCTACAAGTGTTATAAATATGCTCCCAATCAGTTTTGAAAGGTTACATGAAGTCAAATAAAACACAACAAAACAACCCAAAAAAGTCATTTTAAGTTAAACTTGATTTATAAATAAATGACTCAGCACTTTAAAAAACAAAGGAGCATTCTGTAAAGTTAGAGTCTATTCAGAAAACTCAGGAAGGATTCCAACTATTTCCCACTAAACAAAGTAGACAAAGACTCTTACCAAAGGTAACTGCAGGGCAATATAGTATGTACAGAATATTTTTGATGAACAGCTATATTATAACCGAATTATCTATGACCTGACAGGCCTGTGAGATGAACATCTTGGACTCAAGGAGACAGTAGCCAAGAAACTGTTCATACTGGGATTGAACACAGTTGTGTAACAGCATCAGACCAGTTTCACTGAGAACTTCTTAGTACTGACTCTCCTTGGAATCAATCTTTCCTTAGTAAGAATGTACCCACTTTGCAACTCAAAGTATTAAAACAATATATTCAAATTAATTCACAGTGAAACAAAGTGTACATAGTTAAAATGCTGGAGGCACTGGAAACAGGAGCACATTTCACTTCAACAACCATTTATTAAACCACTACAATGTGCCAGGCCTACCAGGACATCTGGCATCTGATATCCCAAATCCCTCTCAGCCTCTCTCATCATTTCCACTTCTACCACCACAACTTTGTTAAGATCATCATTGTTTCTCACTGGGATAATTTTGCCAACCCAAGTAGTACCTTTGCTTCTGTTCCGGTCCTGCTCTAACTGTGCTCCACAACAAGGTTCAATCCAAACTCCTCCCCCATATAAAACCCTTTACTGTTCTTCCTTGTTTGGGGATAAACTCTAAGTGGCCCTTAAGACCTCTGTAATGTGTCCCTCCTTGTCTCTCCTGCTTCACCTATCACTACTTCCTCAGGCCTCCTGTGCTCTAGCCATACAGGCAGGGCTGCAGTTCCCTGAACAGGCTACACAACTAAATACCTCGGTGCCTTTGCATATGCCACAAGCAACATGCCTCATGGTGCTCTATTTCCTTCAAGATTCAACCAAATATTTGCCTCATCTAAAAATCCCTTGGTCCCAGAGGTAGTAGTTACACAGTATCACCCTTAGACCCAAGGTAGAAGGACCCTGGGCTGGGCTCTGCCCTTCAGAGGGCCTCAGACATCATAAGCAAAAATAAATTTATGAAAGATCATATGGACGCCTCTGTCTCTCAGGGTCTGGTGCTCAGCACTAGCACAGCAAGATCCATAGCCCTAAATATCTGTTCTCATGACTAACATGATTCATTCTCCAGGAGATCCTCTCCATATCTCTAGCCCTACATCCTTGAAACAAAAAGCAACAGTGTCTGAACATCACAAAAGTTTGTGGGCTCTGCCCCTGCTGCAGTGTGGGGAGGATTTGAGCAGCAACCATGGGCCACAGGCAAGAGAAAGGCCACAGTAATCATTCTTTTCAGATAGCATACGTCCTTGCAAAACAAACTGCTGTTTTCAGTAGAGCCAAGTATCCATTTTCTTGTTCGTGTGTGTGCTCAAATGTATGGTTCCAGAGCTACTCAATACTTAGTATTTACAACAGGCAGCTGGGAAAATTTTGCAATTCATATTACTGTTAAATTTGTATATAAATAGGTCTAGATGTAACATGTGTAACTCATCACCTCAACAGACAACTACATGGATATTGATTGTTAATTGGGATTTGTTTTTTATAAATATATTTAAAACAATTTCATTAAATTTTCAAAAGAATGGATAAGAAATTTCAGCTGTAGCTAAATAAAAAATGTAAGTTTTCACTTTCTATTTTATTTTTATTAGATATATTTGAATACATAAAAATAAATTTTTGAAAAACTATGAAAGAATAATTTAAATTTAAATTTTTCTACATTTGTTTAAACTTACAATTTGATGAAAATATGTTCAAATTTTTTTTTTTTTTTTTTTTTTTTTTTTCTTTTTGCAATATGTGGGCCTCTCACTGTCGTGGCCTTTCCCGTTGCCGGACACACAAGCTCAGCGCCCATGGCTCACGAGCCCAGCCGCTCCGCGGCATGTGGGATCCTCCCGGACCCGGGCACGAACCCGTATCCCCTGCATTGGCAGGCGGACTCCCAACCACTGCGCCACCAGGGAGGCCCGAAAATACGTTCAAATTTTATACACTTTAAACAGTGTATATTTAGACATTTAGGTCATCAGCAATATACAAACTATGTGAAAATCTCAATTATAAAATTATCATTTGTTATTTTGCTAAAATTGTCCAGGAAAATATATTTGTGAAATATATGTTTTGTTTATTAATTGTGCTTATTTTTATTTTATTATTCATCCAAATATTGCCAGCCCTTCCACAGAATACACAGACCTGCACACTAATACTTAATTCAGTTGCCTTTGATATTGTGCCAACTTCTAGTAATAAAAAAATCATAGATTTACACATATTTTTAATAATTTCATGACAGAAACAGCTTTTTGAAACTTTATTTTTTTTTTTTTTTTTTTTTTTTTTTTTTTTTTTTTTTTTTTTTTTTGTCTTTTTTTTTTTTTTTTTTTTTTTTTTTTTTGCCATATGTGGGCCTCTCACTCTCGTAGCCTTTCCCGTTGCCGGATGCGCAAGCTCAGCGGCCATGGCTCACGGGCCCAGCCGCTCCGCGGCACGTGGGATCCTCCCGGACCGGGGCACGAACCCGTATCCCCTGCATCGGCAGGCGGACTCATTACCACTGCGCCACCAGGGAGGCCCGAAACTTTATTTTTAATGTTTAAATATTTGGGCATACAGAATGTGGGTCTCCACTTGTACTTTCCCCAGGCCCTCAAATGTTATGAGTGGGCCTGGGTTAAGCTTTCTCTCCACTATGCTTCTTTAGCCACTGCACATTTGTCTCCTATAGATGTGCAATATTGCATTATAATTATTTTTTCACAAACTTTTTCTTAGTATTAACTGTGGTAGTCTCAGGGGCACAGGCTTCTTCATCTTTGTAAACCAAGTGCCTAGGAAAATTCCTAACACATGGTAGAAGTTAAATAAATTGGTTGAATTAATACATAAATAAAACAAGGCAGCATTGTCTAAGGACATGAATTATTGAGGCTAATTGCCCAGGTTGCAATCCTGGCTCTGATATTGTCTCTTAATCTAGAGTAGTAACCTCTTAATCTCTCAGCTCCTGGATTTCCTCACCTACAAAATAGAAGTAATAAGGGACTTCCCTGGTGGCACAGTGGTTGAGAATCTGTCTGCTAATGCAAGGGACACGGGTTTAAGCCCTGGTCTGGGAGCATCCTATATGCCACGGAGCAACTAGGCTCGTGAGCCACAACTACTGAGCCTGCGCGTCTGGAGCCTGTGTTCCACAAAAAGAGAGGCCGCAACAGTGAGAGGCCCACGCACTGTGATGAAGAGTGGACCCCACTTGCCACAACTAGAGAAAGCCCTCTCACAGAAACTAAGACCCAACACAGCAAAAATAAATTAATTAATAAACCCCTACCCTCAACGTCTAAAAGAAAAAAAAAAATAGAAGTAATGAGTGTCTACCTCAAAAGTTTGTTGCTAGCGCTGAAGTATTAAATGCAATATTAAATGAGTTAATATTTAGAAAAACTTAAAATTGTGGCTGCACGTTAGGTAGTTAGTATTTACTAAATCAGTCCCTAAATTAAATCAGATAACATCTGTTTAGGTTTCACTAGACACAGTGTCTCATTTCATGTACAATTATTATCCTCATTTTACAAATGAAGAAATTGAGGCTTGAAGGGATTTAGATGTTTGTCCAAAAACCATAAAGTAGCAAAACAGGATTGGAATTCCAATTTTTGTGGAAGCAGAGCCTGAACCCTCAACCACCAATTGAATTTTCTTTCCAGATATGATCACTTAGAAATATATGTACATATACATAAATTATGAAAATTTAAGAAAAGTGCTCTTTTGAAAGCTACATCTTATTTAATTTTTTAATTGTCAAAAAGTTCTAAAAAGATTTCAAGGCTAATGGCCATTCTGACTGGTGTGAGATAATATCTCATTGTAGTTTTGATTTGCATTTCTCTAATGATTAATGATGTTGAGCATTCTTTCATGTGTTTGTTGGCAGTCTGTATATCTTCTTTGGAGAAATGTCTATTTAGGTCTTCTGCCCATTTTTGGATTGGGTATTTTGTGTTTTGTTATTGAGCTGCATGAGCTGCTTATAAATTTTGGAGGTTAATCCTTTGTCAGTTGCTTCATTTGCAAATATTTTCTCCCATTCTGAAGGTTGTCTTTTTGCCTTGTTTATGGTTTCCTTTGCTGTGCAAAAGCTTTGAAGTTTCATTAGATCCCATTTGTTTATTTTTGTTTTTATTTCCATTTATCTAGGAGGTGGGTCAGAAAGGATCTTGCTGTGACTTATGTCATAGAGGGTTCTGCCTATGTTTTCCTGTAAGACTGATAGTTTCTGGCCTTACATTTAGGTCTTTAATCCATTTTCAGCTTATTTTTGTGTATGGTGTTAGGGAGTGATCTAATCTCATACTTTTACATGTACCTGTCCAGTTTTCCCAGCACCACCTATTGAAGAGGCTGTCCTTTCTCCACTGTACATTCCTGCCTCCTTTATCAAAGATAAGGTGACCATATATGTGTGGGTTTATCTCTGGGCTTTCTATCCTGTTAAATTGATCTATCTTTCTGTTTTTGTGCCAGTACCATACTGTCTTGATTACTGTAGCTTTGTAGTATAGTCTGAAATCAGGGAGCCTGATTCCTCCAGCTCAATTTTTTGTTATCAAGATTGCTTTGGCTATTTGGGGTCTTTTGTGTTTCCATACAAATCGTGAAATTTTTTGTTCTAGTTCTGTGAAAAATGCCAGGGATTGCATTGAATCTGTAGATTGCTTTGGGTAGTAGAGTCATTTTCACAATGTTGATTCTTCCAATCCAAGAACATGGTATATCTCTCTATCTATTTGTATCATCTTTAATTTCTTTCATCAGTGTCTTATAATTTTCTGCATAAAGGTCTTTTGTCTCCTTAGGTAGGTTTATTCCTAGATATTGTATTCTTTTTGTTGCAATGGTAAATGGGAATGTTTTCTTGATTTCACTTCAGATTTTTCATCATTAATGTATAGGAATGCCAGAGATTTCTGTGTCTTAATTTTGTATCCTGCTAGTTTACCAAATTCATTGATTAGCTCTAGTAGTTTTCTGGTAGCATCTTTAGGATTCTCTATGTATAGTATCATGTCGTCTGCAAACAGTGACAGCTTTACTTCTTGTTTTCTGATTTGTATTCCTTTTATTTCCTTTTCTTCTCTGATTGCTGTGGCTAAAACTTCCAAAACTATGTTGAATAATAGTGGTGAGAGTGGGCAACCTTGTCTTGTTCCTGATCTTAGTGGAAATGCTGGAGAGGGTGTGGAGAAAAGAGAACACTCTTGCACTGCTGGTGGGAATGTGAATTGGTACAGCCACTATGGAGAACAGTATGGAGGTTCCTTAAAAAACTACAAATAGAGCTACCATATGACCCAGCAATCCCACTACTGGGCATATACCCTGAGAAAACCATAATTCAATAAGAGTCATGTACCAAGATGTTCATTGCAGCTCTATTTACAATAGCCAGGAGATGGAAACAACCTAAGCGTCCATCATCGGATGATTGGATAAAGAAGATGTGGCACATATATACAGTGGAATATTACACAGCCATAAAAAGAAACGAAATTGAGCTATTTGTAATGAGGTGGATGGACCTAGAGTCTGTCATACAGAGTGAAGTAAGTCAGAAAGAGAAAGACAAATACCATATGCTAACACATATATATGGAATTTAAGGGGAAAAAATGTCATGAAGCACCTAGGGGTAAGACAGGAATAAAGACACAGACCTACTAGAGAATGGACTTGAGGATATGGGGGGAGGAAGGGTAAGCTGTGACAAAGTGAGAGAGTGTCATGGACATATACTCAGTGCTTTGTGACCACCTACAGGGGTGGGATAGGGAGGGTGGGAGGGAGGGAGACACAAGAGGGAAGAGATATGGGAACATATGTATATGTATAACTGATTCATTTTGTTGTAAAGCATAAACTAACACACCATTGTAAAGCAATTATACTCCAATAAAGATGTAAAAAATAAAATAAAATAAAATAAAAAATAAATAAAAATAAACAGATTTCAAGGGGAAAGTTGTTTTACATCCAAACAGCAAATCAAAAAAGTTTAGTAGGCAACAAGTCAAAAAAAGTAATATATTTTATTGCTAAATGTGAATAAAAGAAATGAGCTTAAATGTCTATGTCATTAGCCCTTATCAATACAGCCATGCTCATCCTAAAAGACTTTGGATATTGAAGGATTTTATGAGGACGATTATATTTATTTTAAGGTACAGGAAGTATATAAAAATCGTGGATACCTTCCTTTTGAAAAAAAAAAGAAACGAAACGACTTCTGTCAGGTCATCTTTGGAGCTAAGACAATGACTTTTATGCTTATTCCTGATCAAATTAGAATTATCCTAGCTCCATAGATCTGTACTACTAAGCTACTTCATGGGATTTGAGGATGTTGTCACTGTGTTTTATGCTATCAGACTTATAAACTTTTCATGAGATATTCTCTACCCTCAGGATTTTATAATCTAATAGGAAAATAAAATAGCCAGGCACAAATTTTATAAAATGTACCTGCTAACATGGCCAGAAATGGGAGGGATTTAAATTTATAAATCTGGGGATATTGCTTAATTCTGTGTTCAGCCTGGCAGGCTGAACTATATAGCATAGTCAGAAAACATACTAAGAAATAGACCAAATGTCAACAGAGGAATCACACATGAAGGAACATGACAAGCCACTTGCCCTGTTGAAGTAAGAACAGTCCACACAAATGGATTTAGTCAAGATGGTGATGTCATAGTAGAAATGCCATAGATTTGTACTAATCCATAGAGTGATAATTTACCAATGGGAAAACTAAGGAGGCCTGCTAGAATTGAAAGGATAGGTAAAAGGACAGAGAGACATCCAATATCACAATTCTGGAAATACTGTACAATGTATTCTTCCTGCTCCAGGCTGTTGCTCTTACATTCTCTGAGCACACTCTATACTATCTACAAGTTCATAATATATTCTTTAAGAATTCATTTGCTGTACATAGTGAGTGTAGTTTCTAGAGCACAGAGGCATAAGACACAACATTAACTTTTTTTTTTAACATCTTCACTGGAGTATAATTGCTTTACAATGGTGTGTTAGTTTCTGCTGTATCACAAAGTGAATCAGCTATACATATACATATATCTACATATACATATATCCCCATATCACCTCCCTCTTGCACCTCCCTCTCACTCTCCCTATCCCACCCCTCTAGGTGGTCACAAAGCATCAAGCTGATCTCCCTGTGCTATGCGGCTGCTTCCCACTAGCTATCTATTTTACATTTGGTAGTGTATATATGTCCATGCCACTCTCTCACTTCGTCCCAGCTTACCCTTCCCCCTCCTCATGTCCTCAAGTCCATTCTCTACGTCTATGTCCTTATTCCTGTCCTGCTCCTAGGTTCTTCAGAACCTTTTTTTTTTTTAGATTGCATATATATGTGCTAGCATACAGTATTTGTTTTTCTCTTTCTGACTTACTTCACTCGGTATAACAGACTCTAGGTCCACCCACCTCACTACAAATAACTCAGTTTTGTTTCTCTTTATGGCTGAGTAATATTCCATTGTATATACGATAATATTAACTTTTAATTGGAGTCATTAAAGAAGAGAAAGAGAGAAAACAATAGGTAGTCTCACATTGCCATTCTTCCCAGCACTCATCACACTTATAATTACAGATTGATGTTTGAGATTCCTATGAGGTCACAGGCCTTGTTTATCATTTCACTGCCACATTCCAACTGTCTGACACATAGTAGGTACTCCACAAATATTTGTTCATTGATACAGACAACACATTTGTCAATAGGTAAGTTCATTTTGTTTTTGTTCTGAGTGAAATTTTATTGTTCTTCGGGAAGAAAAAACAAGAGCAGATTTGTGAAATTATATAGAAAATGTCTACCAGAATTCTAGTATGGTAGTAGCAAGGCTTACACAGACAACCCAATGGTTGTCTATGTAAGTTCTTTATTAACTTCCAAAATATTCCTTTTCTAAACTTCTCATATGGAACAAGTCCAACTAAAGAAACATGACCAGCAAGAATAGGATGGATTGGAGTTGGGCAAGACAGGAGGAGGGAAAACCAGTTAGCAGACAGACAAAAGCAGCCCTTTGGACCTCATTTTCTCATGTGCAAATTGATGATACTTTTTGAGACTATTCTGAGACAACAATGATTTTTAAAGAATATTCTAAGATACCAAGTATTAAAGAATCAGCTGCAGAGTCCACATTCAATAAATCTTGTTGACTCTAAGGAATAGAAATACTGTCCTTTGGAAGAGATATTTCAACAGGAAAGAGAGAAAGTTATCTCAAGTTTACATAAGAACTAGGATATAGAAAACTTCAAGATCCCATTTAAAAGATCTTGCTAAGGGACTTCCCAAATCACTCTACCTGAAGAAAGTTCTTCAATCCTTTTCCAGTTTACTGGAATAAAGATCTTTTCTCGTACACTCTTAACCAGATTGAGTTAAGAACCTAGGTCTTATCTGTGCATGGCTTCAATTTTGAAACGTCTTTCTCAATCTGTGACCTGATGGGTTTTAGATTTGTTAAAATTCCCTTCAGAACCTTGTTAATGGGAACCTCTGGAAAAACAGGCTTAGAGACAAAACACTGGCTCAACCCAATCTCTTTCAAGGGACATTTCAGAAATAACTTCAAAAAATAATTTTAAAAATCTACACATTTCACTCTGTGGTGTAATATTTTAAAAATTCAGTTTTAATATTTTATTTAGATCTTAAAAATGAATATCAGGTGAACTAAGGAATACTGAGCTCAGTTCTATCACTACTCCTTACTGACACCATAAATGGCAATTAGATCATCAGGTCCTGTGTGTCTCCATGACACCCACAGACTATGAGAGCAAAGTATATAAAGAGTCAGTGTGGAAAAGACGATTTGGACATTTTAGTAATAAAGCAACTGAAAGATTATACTCTGCTGAAATTGACTCTAAGCAAATGCCTTTGTGGTGCATTAAAGTCACCATAGCATTTTTCCTTACTTCCTGAACTAATATGTTATCCATAAGAAACGGATTCTGTTAACAAGAGAGAAGTCTTTAACTAGCAAAGTTTTTAAAAGCTGGTAGCAATCACAATGAGCTCTGAATTTGAGTGGGCGTGCCGTGTTGAATGCTCTGGCATGGAAAGCTTGCTCTGATAATCCCTGAGCTAAAAAAACGATGCAGAACACAAAAGGCATCCAGACTACGGGAACTGGCAACGCTCCCCTTTTCTGTAACCAAACCAGTATGATTCGTCATTGCTGAACCATCTTCACTTCTACTCTCCCCATCAGCATTTGCTGCCTTGTAGCATTGTATCTTGCTGGTCTTCTCTAAGAATTTAGAATGCTTTTTTTTAAAGGAGGCCCAGAATATCATGCTAGTCTTCTGAATATATGGAGACTAGGAGATATGATGCTATATATGTGCAGGAGAAGCATCCCCTTTCGTAAACAGAACTGTGAAGTTGCCACCATCTGGCATTTTTCAGGATGTGTGTGTAGAGGATACAGGGTTGTAATACAAGTTCATTTTGTAAAATACAAATCATCCTAATGAATGAATAAAACTTATCCATAATCTTACTACACAAAGACCACTACTCAGATTTTGGCACACAATCTCTAGATATACAAAATCAACCTGGAGAGAGAGCAAGAGACAGAGAAAGGGAAAAGGGAGAGAGAGGAAGGGAGGGAGGGAGGGAGGGGGGACAAACTGAGACTTTATGTTTTTATGATTTGCTCTTTTTGTTTGTCAATAATTTTTTAGTGTTCTTCCATGTCGGTTAATACATTTCTATAAGGTAATCTTTAATAACAAAATAGTACTCTAGTAAGTCATAGTATTCTAGTAAATGCTATCATTTATTTCACAAATCCTTTACAGTTAGACATTTGAGTTGTTAATATTTTTTTCAGGTGACTGTATTGAACAACATGTACATAAATATTTACACACTTTCAGTTTTTTTCTTGGCATAAATTTACAAAAGAGTAGGCATATTTCAAGCTTTTGGTGCATAATTTCCTCTGAAACGTACACCTGGTGTCCTAGGGCCAGTGAGGAATCCTCTTCCATATGGGATCACAGTCATTGCTCAGGGACAATCAACAAAATATAGGCTCTAATGCTTTGATAAAGAGAATCTCCTTAGGAAAAAATAATATCAAGTTTTTGCTCTCACTTGAGGGAAACTTGAGATTCCCTAAATCTTGCAGACTAGCCTTAGCACCCACAGCAGATCCATTGGGCCATGTCTGATCATCTGTGGCAGTTGAAGGTGGCTTGGGGAAATGAGTTTCCTGTCTTTAACAGGGTGTCAGGAGCTCCTACCTGCCCTAGGGGAGAAGAAGGGGACATTGTCATTCTTCATTAATAGGGATTTAGGGAATCCAAATCCATCCTCTCTCTACAATAAAGCCTCAAGTCATAGACTTGACAACTTTGAACCATGGCTCTTCCAACTGTGACATATTCACAGAGTGCAGCTGCTTTGCGTTTTCTCTATCATGTTTCCATGAATACACCCATGTTTTCTATCTTACATAATTTTTATAATCCTTTATAAACTATATACCTCTTTATGTATACTCCCTTCTCACCCTTTCACCACATACACTTCCATATTGCACAGAATTCCTACATCTATATTTTATTTCCTGTTCCTGAGTCTCCTTCCAGATGACCTGACTCTTTCTAAGAAAGGGCAAGAGCTAGACCACTAACGATCTGGGAGTAACTTGGGGAGTAGTAGCAAACATCATGGGAAAACAACATAAATGATTTCTGTTCATTGCAGTTAAAATTTTCAGCAATTGTTTTGAGTTTAAAAGTTCATTTACACAAAGCCACAATGAGATAACACATCACACCTACCAGGATGGTGTTGATGAGGATGCAGAGAAATTGGAACCCTTGTACATTGCTGGTGGGAATGTAAAATGGTGAAGCTGCATTGGAAAAGAGTTCGGCTGTCCCTCACAAAGCTAAACCATACACTACCACATGATCCAGCAATTCCACAACTAGGTATATATCAAAGAATTGAAAGCAGGGACTCAAATAGATACTTATATGCCAATGTTCATTGTAGCATTATTCACAATTGTCAAAACGCGGAAACAACCCAAGTGTCTATCAACAGAGGAACGATAAACAAAATGTGGCATATATATGCAATGAAATATTATTCAGTCAAAAAAGAAATGTTCTGATACATGCTGTAAAATGAATAAGCCTTGAAAATATTATACTAAGTAAACAAATCAGACACAAAATAACTCTACTACACGAACTAGCTAAAATAGACAAATTTGTAAAAACAGAAATCAACAGATGAATGGATAAAGAAGATGTGGCATATATATACAATGCAATATTACTCAGCCATAAAAAGAAACGAAATTGAGTTATTTGTAGTGAGGTGGGTGGACCTATAGTCTGTCATACAGAGTGAAGTAAGTCAGAAAGAGAAAAACAAATACCATATGCTAACACATTTATATGGAATCTAAAAAAAAAAAAAAATGGTTCTGAAGAACCTAGGCGCACGACAGGAATAAAGACGCAAATGTAGAGAATTGACTTGAGGACATGAGGAGGGGGAAGTGTAAGCTGGGACAAAGTGAGAGAGTGGCATGGACATATATAAACTGCCAAATGTAATATAGATAGCTAGTGGGAAGCAGCCGCATAGCACAGGGAGATCAGCTTGGTGCTTTGTGACCACCTAGAGGGGTGGGTTAGGGAGGATGGGAGGGAGATGCAAGAGGAAGGAGATATGCGGATATATGTATATGTATAGCTGATTCACTTTGTTATAAGGCAGAAATTAACACACCATTGTAAAGCAATTATACTTCAGTAAAGATGTTAAAAAAAAAAAAGTTACAGAGACTAAGAGGAGGGAGGGATGAGGAGTTATTGTTTCATGGTTACAGAGTTTCTATTTGGGGTGATGAAAATGTTTCGGAAATAGCGGTGACGGTTGCACAACATTGTGAATGTAATAAATGCCACTGAATTGCACACTTAAAATGACAAATTTTATGTATATTTTATTGCAGTGAAAAAACTCAAAACTGTAATGCAATAAAAGACATTGAATTTTACACTTGAAATGGGTGAATTATGTCTCAGTCGTGGTTTTTTTTAATTTCACTTATAAAAATTCTCCCTCTCTGCGTCTGAAATACTGTGGTTAAGAAGAAAGCACAGGTAAATTTCAAACATGTTTAATACCTTTTCAATTGTCTTTCAGGGGCTTACTTTCCTCTTTCCTACCTACAGCTCTTGGTAGTATAGAAAAATGCCTTACCTGCACTATGCTATATTTTGACTATATTTATTTACAGGAGTACACATTTCTCTATGTAGCTGCTTAATTTACATTGTCTGAATGAAACATAGTTGATACTAATGGTTTCCATCAGAGCTAGGCTTCCTGCTATGAAAAGGGTATAAACCACTCTCAATGATGCTAAGTAAACATTAGCTAACCTAAGGCTGAGATAACTCCAACTTTAAAATTTTTGAAATATTTTCAAAAACAGTTTGGGGAAAATAGTAGATATACATTTTTGCACGGTAGGTAGAAAACAAAACACAACTTTTGGAGGAAAACTTTATTGTGTTTCAATATTCAAGGATATGTAACAAGACTAGGAAAGAGCATGACACAGTCTTACGGTAAAAAAAACATCTGTTTTGAGGATGAGGAGAGCCTGCAGGGTATCGTGATGGGCTCTGAGTCCTTCTTCCCCACTTTTTATATGGACGATTTAACATCTTACCTGTAGTTTCACTTAACTTTTACCCACAGTTTTTCTTATATAAAATAAGAATGATACAAATCAGGGTAGTTTTGAAGATCAAATGAAATACTTTGTAAAGTGATCAATAACATCTTAGTTCTCAGCAATGAACAAGTAATGCCAAGTAAGAATCAGCTAATAATAATTTGTTTGATCATTTCCAGATTTCCTGGGCAGTGGCTACAGATTTTATTTTCTCCTTGTTCCAACAGAACTCTTTTTTTAAAAATTAAGTTTTATTGGAGTATAGTTGATTTACAATGTTGTGTTAGTTTCAGGTGTACAACAAAGTGAATCAGTTATACAACTACATATATCCAACATTTTTAAGATTCTTTTCCCATATAGGACATTACAGAGTACTGAGTAGCGTTCCCTGTGCTATACGGGGTACTTATGAGTTATCTATTTTATACATAGTAATGTGTATATGTCAATACCAATCTTCCAATATATCCTTCCCCCGCCTTTCCCCCTTGGTAACCATAAGTTTGTTTTCTACATGTCTGATGATATTTCTGTTTTGTAAATAAGTTGATTTGTACCGATTTTTTAGATTTCACATGTAAGTGATGTCATATGATATTTGTCTTTATCTGTCAGACCTAGTTCACTCTGTATGACAATCTCTAGGTCCATCCATGTTGCTGCAAATGGCATTATTTCGTTCTTTTTTTTTTATCTCTGAGTAATATTCCATTGTGTATATGTACCATATCTTCTTTATTCATTCCTCTGTTGATGGGTATTTACATTGCTTCCATGTCCTGACTATTGTAAATAGTGCTACAATGAACATTGAGATGCAAGTATCTTTTCAAATTACAGTTTTCTCTGGATATATACCCAGGAGCGGGATTGCTGGATCGCATCGGATCTCAATTTTTAGTTTTTTAAGGAACCTCCATACTGTTCTCCATGGTGGCTGTATCAGTTTACATTCCCACCAACAATGTAGGAGGATTCCCTTTCCTCCACACCCTCTCCAACATTTGTTTGTAGATTTTTTGATGATGGCCATTCTGACCAGTGTGAGGTGATGTCTCATTGTAGTTTTGATTTGCATTTCTCTAATAATTAACTATGTTAAGCATCTTTTCATGTGTATTTTGGCCATCTGTATGTCTTCTTTGGAGAAATGTCTGTTTAGATCTCTCACCCATTTTTTGATTGGGTTGTTTGGTTCATGAGCTATTTGTATATTTTGGAGATTAATCCCTTGTCCATTGCTTCATTTGCAAATATTTTCTCCCATTCTGTGGGTTGTCTTTTCATTTTGTTTATGGTTTCCTTTGCTGTGCTGTGCTGTGCTGTGCTTTTAAGTTTAATTAGGTACCATTTGTTTACTTTTGTTTTTATATTTATTACTCTAGGAGGTGGATCAAAAAAGATCTTACTGTGATTTATGTCAGAGAGTGATACTGTACATAGAAAACCCTAAAGATACCAGAAAACTACTAGAGCTCATCAATGAATTTGTTAAAATTGCAGGATACAAAATTAATGCACAGAAATCACTTGCATTCCTATACACTAACAACAAAAGATCAGAAAGAGAAATCAAGGAAACAATCTCATTTACCATCGCATCAAAAAGAATAAAATACCTAGACATAAACTTACCTAAGGAGGCAAAAAGACCTGTACTCAGAAAACTATAAGATACTGATGAAAGAAATCAAAGATGACACATACAGATGGAGAGATATACCATGTTCGTGGACTGGGAGAATCAATATTGTCAAAATGGCTATCTTACCCAAAGTAATCTACATATTTAATGCAATCACTATCAAATTACAAACAGCATTTTTCACAGAATTAGAACAAAAAATTTTACAGTTTGTATGGAAACACAAAAGGCCCTGAATAGCCAAAGCAATCTTGAGAATGAAAAACGGAGCTGGAGGAATCAGGCTTCCTGACTTCAGAGTATACTACAAAGCTACAGTAATCAAGAAAGTATGGTACTGGCACAAAAACAGAAATATAGATCAATGCATCAGGATAGAAAGTCCAGAGATAAACCCACACACCTATGGTCACCTAATCTATGACAAAGGAGGCAAGAATATACAATGGAGAAAAGACAGTCTCTTCAATAAGTAGTGCTGGGAAAACTGGACAGCTACATGTAAAAGAATGAAATTAGAACTCTCCCTAACACCATACACAAAAATAAACTCAAAATGGATTAAAGACCTGAATGTAAGACCGGACACTATAAAACTCTTAGATGAAAACATAGGCAACAAAACTATTAACTCCCTCCAACTGAGTGACACTACTGAATGGGAACTACCTCCCAGCAGAAGGCCCCCATGAAGAATCACAATGAACTGTGCACTGCATCCTTCTCTATGAGTCAGACTCAACTCTTCTTGTCAGATATTTATAATTATTATCATAATGTTTTCCTGAGTAAGTTTTCTATTGCTTCCTTAACAAATTAACACAAACTTGGTGGCTTAAAATAAATTTGTTACCTTAGAGTTCTCTAGGTCAGAAATTCTACATGAGTCTCACTAAGCTAACATCAAGTTATTAGTAAGGTTGAGTTCCTTTTTTGGTAATTTGAGGAGTGAACCTGTTTCTTTAACATGTTTCTAGCTTCTAGAGGCCATCTGCTTTTCTTGGCTCATGGTTACTTTCCTCCATCTTTAAAGGTCACAGAGAAACAAATGGCCAACAGGTATATGAAAACATGCTAATCATTAGGGAACTGCAAACTATAATGAGATACCATTCATACCTGTTAGGATGGTTATTATCAAAAAGATGAGATAACAAGTGTTATTGAGGGTATGGAGAATAGGGAATCCTTGCACACTGTTGGTAGGAATGTAAATTGGTACAGCCACCATGCAAAATAGTATAGGGTATTCTCAGAAAATTAAAAATTAAACTACCGTATGACCCGGCAACCCCACTTCTGCGTATATATCCAAAGGAAATGAAATCAGTATCTCAAAGACATACCTGCTCTCCCATATTCATTGCAGTATTATTCATAAATAGCCAAGATAATGGACAATTGAAATGTCCATCAATGGATGAATAAAAGAAATGTGAATATTATTCAACCATAAAAAATAAGGTAATTCTGCCGTTTGTGACAATGTGTATGAATCTGGAGGACATTATTTTTTGAGGACATTATTTTGTTATGCTAAGCAAAAAAAGTCCAAACACAGGAAGACAAATACTGTATAATCTCACTTACATGCGAAATCTTAAAAAGTAAAGCTCAAAGCAAAATACAGATTCAATGCAATCTCTGTCAAATTACCAATAGCATTTTTCACAGAATTAGAACAAAAAACTTTACAATATGGATGGAAACACAAAAGACCACAAATAGCCAAAGCAATCTTGAGAAAGAAAAACTGAACTGGAAGAATCAGGCTCCCTGACTTCAGACTATACTACAAACATACAGTGATCAAAACAATATGGTACTAGTGCAAAAACAGAAATATAGATCAATGGAACCAGACAGAAAGTCCAGATATAAACCCACACACTTATGGATGGACATAGAGATTGTCATACTTAGTGGAGTAAGTCGGACACAGAAAGACAAATATCATATGACATCGCTTGTATGTGGAATCTAAAAAAAGGGTACAAATGAACTTATCTACAACACAGAAATAGAGTTACAGATGTAGAAAACAAACTTATGGTTACCAGGGGGGAAGGGGGAGGGCTAAGTTGCGAGATTGGGACTGACATATACACATTACTATATATAAAATAAATAACTAATAAGGACCTCCTGTATAGCATAGAGAATTCTACTTAATTGTCTGTAATAGCCTATATAAGAAAAGAATCTAAAAAAGAGTCAGTATATGTATATGTATAACTGATTCACTCTGCTGTACATGTGAAACTAACACAACATTGTAAATCAACTATACTCCATGAAAAATTAAAAAAAAAAAAACCCTACCCACTTACGGTTCACCTAATCAGTGACAAAGGAGGCAAGAATATACAATGGAGAAAAGACAAACTCTTCAATAACTGGTGCTGGGAAAACTGGACAGCTATATGGAAAAGCTGTCTAACACAGCTTTTAGGGAGTGTGGGAACACTCCCTAACACCATACACAAAAATAAACTCAAAATGGAATAAAGATATGAATGGAAGGCTGGATACTATAAAACTCTTAGAGGAAAACGGGCAGAACACTCTGACATAAATTGCAGCAAGATCTTCCATCCACCTCCTAGAGTAATGAAAATAAAAACAAAACTAAACAAATGGGACCTAATTAAACTTAAAAGCTTTTGCACGGCAAAGGAAACCATAAACAAAACGAAAAGAACCCTCAGAATGGGAGAAAATATTTGTAAATGAAGCAATGGACAAGGGACTAATCTCCAAAATATACAAACAGCTCATGAAGCTCAATATCAGAAAAATCAAACAACCCAATCAAAAAATGGGTGAAAGATCTAAACAGACATTTCTCCAAAGAAGACATACAGATGGCTAAAAAGCACATGAAAAGATGCCCAACATCACAATTATTAGAGAAATGCAAATCACAACTATGATGAGGTATCACCTTACACCAGTTAGAACGGCCATCATCAAAAAATCTGCAAACAATAAATGCTGGAGCAGGTGTGGAGAAAAGGGAACCCTCTTACACTGTTGGTGGAAATGTAAATTGATACAGCCACTAAGGAGAACAGTATGGAGGTTCCTTAAAAAACTAAAAATAGAACTCCCATATGATCCAGCAATCCCATTCCTGGGCATATATCCAGAGAAAACTGTAATTCGAGAAGATATCTGCACACCGATGTTCATTGCAGCAATAGCCATGTCATGGGAGCAACCTGATTGCCCATCGACAGATGAATGGATAAAGAAGATGTGGTACATATATATAATGGAATATTACTCAGCCATAAAAAAGAATGAAATAATGCTATTTACAGCAACATGGATGGACCTAAAGATTGTCATACACAGAAAGACAAACATCATACGATATCACTTGTATGTGGGATCTTAAAAAAGGGTACAAATGAACTTATCTACAAAACAGAAATAGAGTTACAGGTGTAGAAAACAAACTTATGGTTACCAGGAGGTAAGGGATGGGGGTAAATTGGGAGATTGGGATTGACATATACACACTACTATATATAAAATAGATAACTAATAAGAACCTCCTGTGTAGCACAGGGAACTCTACTCAATACTCTGTAATGGCCTATATGGGAAAAGAATCTAAAAAGAGTGGATATATGTATATGTATAACTGATTCACTTTGTTGTACACCTGAAACTAATACAATATTGTAAATCATCTATACTCTGATAAAAGTTGTTTAAAAATATAAAGCTCATAGAAGCAAAGAGTAAAATGGTGGTTTCCAGAGGCTGAAGGATTGAGGAAATGAACAAATGTTGGTCAAAGAGTGCAAGCTTTTAGTTATAGGAAGAATAAGCTCTGGGGATCTAATGTACAGCATGGTTAATAATTTAATTAATAATACTGTATTATACACTTGAAATTTACCAAAACAGTAAATTTTTAGAGTTCTCATCACCATAAAGCAAAGGTAACTATGTAAGGTGATGGATGTGCTAATTAACCTGAGTGTGGTAATCATTTCACAATGTATATATATTAAATCATCACTTTATACATCTTAAAAATCTTAAAGGTATATATTTTTTATTTTTCAATCATTCTTCAATAAAGCTTGGGAGGGGAATTATAAAAAAAATTTAATTAATATTATAAATCACAAAATGTAGCATCACTCTGACCTTGCTTCTTTGGTCACATCTCTTTCTCTAACCACAGCCAGATATGGTTCTCTGTTCTTAAGAATGTATGTGATCAGATTGGACCCACCTGAATAATCTGGGATAACTTCCCATCTCAATGTCTCTGCCTTTATTCATATCTGTGAAATCCCTATTCCCACGTGAGCTAATATTTCCATAGTTCTGAGCATTCAGATATGAGCATCTTTCAGGGCCACTTTATAACAATGAGGATATACATCTCCACTCAATGCCTGCTCTGAGGATGCTTCTCCCTGCATCCATCTCATAGAGCGCTCTGATCTCAAACCCAAAACCTAGTCCAAATAAGCCTTGGTTTAAGTCATATTCTTCCATTACCAAGCCAAAACTTATTGTCATTACCCAGGTCAATTTTTACAGACTCCTACATCACAGATTGACAGATCTAATTTCCAATGTGCCTTTTACTCTTTTCTGGAAAATGGTAGCAAAAGGCATAAAACTTTTTTAGAAGCTGTATTAAACTTTGGGAAAGCTGACAAGGGAGAGAAGAAGACAATACATTAAAATAGTTGAAAATAATACCACAGAACTGGTAATTAATAAATATTATTACTTATACTGTGAAGAGCTTACTGTGCCTTTGCAAAAAAAAAAAAAAAATCTTAATAGACTCTTCTGATGCTCCAGTGACCCTGGGTCTATAGTTTTGCATTTGCACATCTGGAGCCAAAACTCACCCCTATACTCCCAAGGCGATGAGCAGCTCACTTCCTCCTACAGTAGAGGTGACATTTGTTTCTACAGTATCTTCAAGATCATGCATCTCATAGTGTTGTACTGTATCACATCCTGATATAATAGAAGCAACGTTGTATTATCTTTCTTAATTAAAAAAACCTCACTCTCAAGAGATGAACAAAGAAAACTGATAATACAGGTAAGAAAACTGTAAAATGTCTTAAGAGTTCCTTGCTGTTCTAGAGCATCAGCTCATATACCATGCAGGTGTTAATGAGCCTATGCTGGAAAAACATTTAGCTTCCAAAAATAGGATCTGGTTTATTGAGTTCATTTTCTTTTCTCTTGGTGTTTTGAATGATTGAATGTCCTTCTCAAAGGCAAGGGCTGAACTGTCTTTCCTCCTGATGTTCCCTTCTAGTCTTATAATTCTATTCATCTGGATTTTCCTCCCTGTATAGTGGACAAATGATTGTTGCCTCTGCACAAGTCCTTTTTTTTAATTTATTTAATTTTTTAAAAATTTTATACAATGTTTTAAAGTTACTTTCTATTTAAAGTTATTACAAAATATTGACTATATTCTCCATGTTGTACAATACATCCTTGAGCCTATCTTACACCCAATAGCTTGTGCATCCCACTTTCCCACCCCTTTATTGCCCCTCCCCACCTCACTGGTAACCACTAGTTTATTACCTATATCTGTGAATCAGCTTCTCTTTTTTTATATTCACTAGTTTGTTGTAATTTTTAGATTTCACATATAAGTGATATCATACAGTATTTGTCTTTCTCTGTCTGACTTATTTCACTTAGCATAGTGCCCCCCAAGTCCATTTATGTTGCTGCAAATGGCAACATTTTTTTCTTTTTTATGTCTGAGTAGTATTCCATTGTATATACATACCACATCTTCTTTATCCACTCATCTGTCGATGGACACTTAGGGTGCTTCCATATCTTGGCAGTTATAAATAATGCTGCTATGAACATTGAGGTGCATGTACCTTTTCAAATTAGTGTTTTTGCTTTTTTCGAATATATACCCAGGAATGGAATTGCTGGGTCATTAAGTCCTTTTATAGTAACCTCTGACCTTTACTAAATTCCAGTTGACTATCTCAGGTTGTCCTTTTATATGTCAGGGTTCATTAATAACTGGGACTCCTGGTCTCACACTGCCAAACTAGAGGAAGGCTCTAGCAAACCCTCACTCCAAGCCTATAAGGCAGGCTTATACTGAAATCAAAGACTAATGCAACACTCT
>NW_006788722.1:2310769-2311472 GCF_000442215.2 Lipotes vexillifer
GGTTAAACTCTCACTTTACCAGAAGAAGGCTGAGGATGTTTGTGGAGGTACTATTGCTTTGCTGCTAGGACTCCTGGAACAGTAGAGAGTCTCAGCAGGGTTCTGGCAATGAAGGATGCAATCTCTTTCTCTCTCTCTCTCTCTCTCTCTTTCTAGCACCACTGCTCTTCTCCCTGGCATTACAAAAACAGCCAGGACTGTGCCCCTGCTGGTTAAAGAAAGAGGTATTACACTTAAACATATATTTTCTGAGTAGTACAGGCCAGAAATTAAATACAGTTTAGATGTTTTTGCTACTTACACTCTTAACATGCCACTACTTACTCTAAATTCATGCAGAAAAAAATCCAAATTTAAGAACCTTTTTCTATTTTGCAAAATAAATAAATGAATATATTCCACACTTATATGTCTATCTCCCTCACAAGACTGTAAACCCCTTTCAGATCAGGAGCAATGACTTAGTCATCTTACAATACCAGTGCTCATCACAATGCCTGGCACATAGTAGGGACTCAAGAAAGAATGGTTGAATAAATAAGCAACAAATATTAGTAAACAGCCATTACTTACTTTTTATTAATTCACCAGTAACTATAACCTATTTATAAATAAATGAGTTTGTTCAAAAATATTAAACAGGGGCTTCCCTGGTGGCCCAGTGGTTGAGAGTCCGCCTGCCGATGCAGGGGACACGGGTTCG
>NW_006788722.1:2311611-2361587 GCF_000442215.2 Lipotes vexillifer
AAAAAAAAAAAAAAATTAAACAAACGCTATGTGTCTGAACTGTGTTAGTTCTGGGGGTAAAAACATGAAATAGACACACCCCTTGCCCCAGAAGAGCTGCAATCTGCCAGGAGTGGAAGAGGTAAATACAAAGAATTGTATTATAAGGGAGGCATGCTCCAAAAAAATACATGGTAGCAGAGTTGAAAAAGCTCTTAGTTCTGCACAACAGAGAGAGATGGTCAAAGAAGGATTCTGAGAGGAGGTTACATTTGTGCTGGTACTTACAGGCCAAAGAAATAGAGAAAGGGAACTTAATGGAAAAGAAGAAAGCATGAACACGAGCAAAGGTAGGAAAGAACAGGGCTTGCTTAGAGCTTGGCAAGTTGTCTGAAGAGTCCAGACGCTGGAGGGTAGGGGTGAGGTGCTGGCACAACACGAGTGGCAGGAAATGAGGCTGGAAAAAGGAGCTGGAGACAGAGAGAGTAAGCTTTTGAAGGCAAAAACTCTTGAATGTTAAGACCCTGTCGACTGTGTAGTGCTCATCAAAGGTGTGTAGTCAGGGAAGAGCCACCAGCTCTGTGTGGTAGAGAGATGATCAGTACAGTGGTGAGGCATTGGACTGAAGGCAAGACAGTGGGAGGTGATCACAGTAAAGACCTGAACTTGGGCAATGGGTGTGAGGAAGAGTTCCTGCTTCCAAAGACCCTCATGTTGCACACAGGATTCCCAAGTTCACAGATTTGTGCGAATGTGTGAAGGGGGGTATTCAATGGATGCATTCGTCCAATCCCTACTGCATCCCACAGAACCAAACTTAAAATGAATTTCTCTTTGCAAAAAGGCATATGACTTTTGCCAGTTAAAATCCTGGCATCTCCTTGCGCACAGATTTAACAAAAAGACATATTCTTTCCTTGTTTGCTCCGGCCTTAATCCTAGCATCTGTGTGACATCATAGACTGAATGTTTCTGCTTTATGAGAACAGAGTTTAGCACTGCAAGGCACTGTATGACATTCTTCAACCATTTGCCACCACCCTGCCATGGATGATGTCATGTGGAGGTAAGGAAATAGTACAATTTTTCCTCCCGTCCTATCTTCTGCCTTGCAGGCAGAAAAGCCAGCTGGAGGTTTTATATTTGACTGAGGAAGGTAAACTAGTGCTTTCAGATAAAAAACAGCCTTTATCCTTCATATTATACAATACACTGTAACTTACTGCAAATATGGAACTTACAAGCATGGAGTTACACCCAATTTATTTGGTTCCTTCAATTTTCCACTGCATTATCCAATTTATAAAAAGTAAAACAAATTGTCAAAACTTTATGAAAGCAAGATGCACTAGAGAGTCATATGCTAACACATATATATGGAATCTAAGAAAAAAAAAAAGGTCATGAAGAACCTAGGGGTAAGACGGGAATAAAGACACAGACCTACTAGAGAATGGACTTGAGGATATGGGGAGGGGGAAGGGTAAGCTGTGACAAAGTGAGAGAGTGGTATGGACATATATACACTACCAAATGTAAAATAGATAGCTAGTGGGAAGCAGCCGCATAGCACAGGGAGATCAGCTTGGTGCTTTGTGACCATCTAGAGGGGTGGGTTAGGGAGGATGGGAGGGAGATGCAAGAGGAAGGATATATGTGGATATATGTGTATGTATAGCTGATTCACTTTGTTATAAAGCAGAAACTAACACATCATTGTAAAGCAATTATACTCCAATAAAGATGTTAAAAAAATGGCAAAATTGTCAGAGTGATATTGGCGTGGAAGTAAGAATATGAGCGATCTTTTTCTCTTTTTTTTTTTCTTGTCTTCGTTAAGTGATATTTTAAAGCCACTATCTGCATGTGGTAAATGCATTAACATTTTCCCAATAGAACCTGTGAATGAGCTGCACCAATTAAATTCTGCCTAACTTTCAGAGGCAAGGTATCTTCTGGGAAAGCCCAGTTGCCCAAGTTGGACATCCTTCTAGGATGGGCCCTCACAATTCCAGGAGGACCAGGGCCTCTTACCTTTTCGATGGTCCCTGAAGAACCTTTTAGGAATGGCTCCTGACAGTCTTCTACTTCCACAGACTCCCTGGACAGAGTTATATCATTTTCACATGGACCCTCTGGCCACACTACTACAGCCAACCCAGCTCAGCCACGGGCAACCTCCAGTTGGAGACACCTCTTAAATTAGGTTATTTTAAACACACTAATTTATGTTGCTGATTTTTGTATTGGTTGGGGTTTTGTTTTATTTTTGTTGTTGTTGTTTTGTTTTGTTTTTTAAAGCTGTTACTTTTGGGTTGTGGGCAAACTGCATGTGTGCTCACATTGCCATTGGCAATGTAAATTGTAAATTGCCTTAGACAGGGCCTCTTGGCAATGCTGCCTAAACCGCTTATAAACATCCATGCCCTGTGGGCCTAAATCAACTCTTGGAAATTTAAAGTAAGGAAACAATTTAATTAAAAAATTAAAACAATTAAAAGGAAAAAAAATTAAAGGAAAAAAAGAGATGCTCTTAGGAGTATTATTTATAACAGTAAAAAAAAAAACAGAACTAACCTAAATGTTCAATAGAAGAATTATAAATTGTGATATATTTTAAAAGGAAAAATTAAAACAAAAGGAAAAAATTAAAGAGAATAAAGATGTCCTTAGCAATATTATTTATAAAAATAAAAAATGGAACTAACTTAAATGTTCAATAGAAGAATTATAAGTTATGATTTAGTTAGCGATATTTAAACTTGGTTTAGCAGTGGGAACCTGTCTTCACTGAAACATTATACATAATCTAAATACGCAAGTTGATGTAAAATATTTTATTTTTAAAGAGCAAATCCTCTAAGTGAAGCAGGGGATAGGGGCTAGACCAGAGGCCTTCCTGTTTGTGCTCCCATCCATCCTCCATGGGGCCCCAAACCACCACTGAGACATCCGTAGAGCACCATGAAGCACCGCGGTATACCATTTCTGTTGTCACGAAAAGTAAGTGTATAGCCACACAAAATATTTCTGAGACAATGCTATAGAGTGATAATAAATGAAGAGGGTGGAACACAGGCACACTATACATACATATATACATACAACTGTATAAAATGTACATAATTAAGAAGTATGGAAAGATGGTAGATAGATGAACATAATTGGTCTTATCTTAAGAGGTAGTTTTAGAAACATACGCCTTGACTTAGTGGAAATGTATTTTAGCAACATCACTGCTTAGCCCCAATGCTTTAGACAATTAACCTGATCTTCCTCAGCATCCTCATCTGTAAAATGGCAATAATTATAGTACCCATGTCATGGGGTTACTGTGAGCCTTGAATGGATTTATTTTTGTACAGAGTTTAGAGCAATGCCTCAACAGATATTAGCCATCATTAGTAATATTATCAGTCCCTTACACTCAATTGTAACATTTTTGAGGTAAAGTGTGATAGCAAAAGAGAAAATTTCAGATTTAGCCAGATGCCCATCTCCTTCCTCTTTTGCTAAACTCAGTAAATGCCTGCCCATGCTGGCTATGGAGGGCCACCCCTGAGCTAAGACTCTCCGCTGCTGTAGAGGAACCCCAGGAAACAATGTTTATGAGGCTTCTAGACTCCCACCCAACCCCTTTTTAATACTGTTCTTGATAAAAATAGTATTTCCCTCTCAGACCTCTAATGCGATTAACAAAATCAGCACAACAACTTGAAACTCCATTCTTCTTGGGTGTATACTGAATTCAGGAATTTTTACTTTAGAATATTTTCACTTAATCTGATATTCTATACACATACAGATCAAAGAAGTTACTTGAAATAAGGCTACAGTATTTAAGTACATTGACTATTTAATGGGAAGAAAAAGACCTATGTTTATATGACGTCACCTGTCATACAAATACAGGGTCAGTACGATGCTTTATGTCTTATTGTTTTTCTTCCTTCTGTTATTCATCTGTTTGCTAACATTCCCTCTCCATCTTCTCATACAAGCCTCTAATTTCTGAGGCTGATTTCCTTGCTTTAGGCTTACATCAGAAGCAGCAGCATCTTAAATATAGTATCAGTATATATTTTTTATCAACTTGAATCAGTTAATCAGCAAACCATAGCTGGCTTACTTGATGTCTAAATATGTTGATTAAAGCCTTATGACTTTTCTAAAGTTGACTCACTTTTATTATATTTGAAGGAATTCTTCCGGGCTCATGTTCTTAAGAAAGCAATCCCCCCACCCCCTATCCCTTTTTTTTCCTTTGGTATGTTTTTTTAACCTTCATTTGGAAAGTACCAAACATTGTCAGTGACATCGAGTGCCTAAATCTAAAAAGAATCTGGAACTACTGGATTGTTCTTGTATCTCCCTCATTGACAGACTGTGTTCATTCAAAGCATGAGACTTCTTAGAGTTTCCCTTTGATGATTCCTTTAAGTGCCTCTGCTTGTCTAAGATGCACAACCAACTTATTATGTTGAAACTCTTCTCCATTTTTTGTAGATTAGCAAAGCGAGACCCGAAGAAGTTAAGAAACTTGCCCATGCTCAAAAGCCATTACACTTTGTCCTCCCGCCTTCTGATTAGAATCAGTACTCCTAGGCGGCCACTGTCCTTAACCTCAAATCTAATAATGTGCAGAATGAAGTGCTCAGATTGGTCCCAGGTGATTCAGTGTGGGAGGGAAGGGCCAGAAACCCTGAAGCCTTTTCAAAAGCCTTTATCTTCTTGAGAAAAGATTTTTTTTTAATTGCTTTTAAATGAGAAAGCAGTAACCTGATTTCTCTAGAATTTTATAGCTAGAAAAATCCCAGGTATGCTCCCCTTCTTGTGAATATTTTTGTGAATATTTTGTTTTTTAATTCCGCTAATTGTAAGAATGGCCTGGGAGGAGAAGAGGTGGGTGTATGGTGGATGGATGTATGGGGATCTGAAGGAGAAAGCTAAGCTGAGCAAGGCAGTAGACTGCCTTTAATGAAATCTCTGAGCCTTGAAGGCAGGGATGAGGTTTTGTTTGTTTGTTTGTTTTGAATTTTATTTTATTTATTTTTTTATACAGCAGGCTCTTATTAGTTTTTGACCTAACAGAGAATGAGGATTGAAGAAAGAATACCAGCTGGTCTCCTAACCCTACCATGAATCTCAACAAGACTGAGGCGGTGCTAAAGAGAAAGACTATGTGGTAAAAATAACACAGATGCCTTTGTAAGTAAGCCTCTGATAAGAAAGCTTTTAATAAGTCTCTTATATCTGCTGATAAATCCTGAGCACTGCTTGAAGACCCCTGACTTAGTCCATACCTTTTCCATAGAAAGAGAACAACAGTCACAGATGAGACTCTATGCCATTCATAAAAAAAAAAAAAAACACACACACAGGAAAGGATGACATTTTTATAGAAGTACAAGTGAAGTATTAAAGCAACCTTGACTCCAGGAAAATTTCATGCAAACTTGCTTCCACCTGAGGCCACTTCCCCTGATTACTTGCTAGTAAAAGTAGACCACAGAGAGTAGGTACATCAAATGTTTACTGTTAACGAGTACTTCCTCAGCTTTCTCTCCCTTGGCAGGGGCAGAGACACTGTGCGGTAGGATCTGCACAGTGCCCAAAGGATTAAAAGATACCCAGAGCAGGTGGCAGAGATGTGCCCAGAGGGAATGGTAGCCTGGATATGCACCTGGGGGAGAAGGGAGAAAAGGAGTTAAGAACAAAAGAGAAGGAATTACGGGACACCAAGTATGAGCTGACTTGACTTATTCATGAGCACAAATTAGACACACTCTGTCTCGTACTAAAGAGTAAAGGAGAGGAAGCCTTTGGCAGGGACTGGAATCCAACACCAGCCAATGGAAATAAAGCATGGGGTTCTATGTTAAAGCACCATGGTGTGCAGTCCCCCTGCGGTCTGTCCACTCCCAGGAGAGCAGATTAGCTTTTCTTCTCCAACAGCACCATCTGGAGGTTAACAATCACTGCTGTCTTATACCTTCATTTTTCACCCTTTTTTTTTTTTTTTTTTTTTTTTTTTTTTGTGGTATGCGGGCCTCTCACTGCTGTGGCCTCTCCCGTTGCAGAGCACAGACTCCGGACGCGCAGGCTCAGCGGCCATGGCTCACGGGCCCAGCCGCTCCGCAGCATGTGGGATCTTCCCGGACCGGACCGGGGCACGAACCCGTGTCCCCTGCATCGGCAGGCGGACTCCCAACCACTGCGCCACCAGGGAAGCCCATGTAAAAGTTTTTTTTTAAGGAACACTGCACACTCTATATGTTACCAAAGCTGACAAATAATTACAAGTCTACACTCAATCTTCTACAGAAGCACAAAACTACTGCAGAAAATTAAAGATTATCTTGTGAATCTCTGTGTTATTTTACTTGTTTTTCATTGAGATATAACTGACATACAACATCGTGTACTTTTAAGGTGTACAATGGGTTTATTTGATACCTTTGTATATTGCATTAGCTAACACCTCTCTCATGCCACATAATTATCATTTCTTTTTTTATGGTGAGAGCATTTAAGGTCTAGTCTGTCAGCGACTTTGAAATATATAACACAGTATCGTTGGCTATAATCACTATGCTGTGCATTACATCTTCAGAATTTATTCATCTTCTAGTTGCAAGTTTGTACCATTTGACCAACTATGTTTATTTTAACTATGCATGAAAAAATATTCATTTGTTCATTAAATAAATATTTATTGATTTCTATCATGTGCCAAGGAATATTTCAACTCTCGAAACACTGGTTAACAAAATAAAACCCCTGTTCTTAAGAAGGTTAACATTCTTGTAGGAGGACGTGACATTAGAAATAAGCAATATTATGTTATATTAAGTCCTATGAAGAAATAGTCAAGCAGAGTAAACAGAGAGTAATGGTGCTACTTCAGAGAGCATGGTCAGGCCCTTTGACAGGGTGACCTTTGAATGAATGAAGGAGTGATCCATGCGAAGATCCAGGGAAGGGCTTTCCAGGTGAAGAGAATATCAGATGTAAAAGCTTGAAAAAGCCTGTTGGAGGAACCACGGGATTGTGCAGGCAGTGAAGTGCAGTGGGGAAGGTAGTAGAGAGTGAGGACAGAGAGGCAGCCAGCACACAGGTCCCACAGAGCCCCACCAGCCCCCATAAGGACTTTGGATTTTATTCTGAGTAAGAGGAAGTCACTGAAGTGTGGAGATCAATGGAATGAAGCACTTTGATGTGCTTTTTTTTAAAGATTCACTCTGGCTGCTTTGTGGAGAAGACAGTAGGAGGTGAGAATAGAGCTGGGAAACAAGTTAGGAGCTATCATTTAAGAACAGAGTCCATAGGACTTGCTGACAGATTGACATGGTTTGAGAGAAAGAGAGTAATGTGAGATGACTGTGAGTCTGGAGATGAGTCTGGAGTGAGAAAGTGGCACCACCACTCCAGATGTGTGAGTGCCATTTACTGGGATGAGCCTCCTGGGAGAGCGAGAGGTTGCAGGGAAGAACAGGGGGTCTTGTCTGGACGCATTATTGTGAGAGTCCATCAGAAATCCTATGGAGCTGTCCTATAGGCAGTTGGATGCATGGAATTGGAATCTCAGGGGCAAGGTTGGGTATCATCAGTATAATTAAATTTTGTTTAAAGTGATGGTGCTAGAAAAAATTCACCCAGAGAGAGAGTGAAGTAGAGAGAAGGGCAGATGAGAAAAAAGCAGCTGGAAAGGAGGGAGGAAACCAGGAGGTGTGCCTCAGAAAAGTGAAAAGATGCATTCACGTGTGTGTGTGTGTATGCATGTGTGTGTAGGTGTGTGCGTGTGTATATGCATGTGAATGTATATATATATGTATGTGTGTATAGGTGTGTATGTGTGTGCATGTGTATGTATATATGTATGTGTGCGTATGTATATCCATGTCTAGTAGTAAATAATTAAATTCATAATTAGGCACATAGTGTTTCTCTGATTCTCTGCCAAGACTAAAGGAGATTAAAGGAAGGTGAGGAAGAAGGAGAATAGACCATTTTTGGCCTTGATTTATGCCTTTGTTGAAGAGCCTTCATGTGTAAGCCTAGCTATATGAAATTATTACAGAACAATGACATGTGATTAAGTTTTACCAAGTCATTTGTAACATACTATCTGACCTGATGATAAATTGACACATCTACAATAAACAATAATCAGTTATAGGGACTAATTCAAGAATTAACTGTTGTTGAACATTAGCAGTTCAGAGATATATCTGAAATATTTATTTTATTAAAAATATTAAAATAGAATATGTCTTCATAACCTTGTCAATCTTACTAATTTTAAAAAAGGATACATCTTCATTAAATCTGACAGGGATTTTTTGCTTGGGTAGGAATGAAGTGTATCCTCATAATAAAGAAAGTAATTAGAGCTCTTTGCTTCCTCTCTTACTTAATACTGGTTGGAAAGCCAGATTTGGCTTTGCTTTTTCTAAATAGAATCCTTTATGTAAAAGAATAATTGGGGCTCAAATTTCAAACTCTTGTGATAAATAAGTAAACTAGGCCAAAAGTGTGCTTCTGGGTAGCTACAAAGCACCACAAAAACTTCCATTGTTTAAGGAAGGAGCACTTCAAGCTTTTGTTTGTCCAAGCTCCCGTTTCTAAAGGGAAAAACACAGAAAGTATATTGACTACACAGCAAATAAAAACAGCAAATAGATGTGGTTTTAGGAATTGTTGTTTCCCTGCTTGATCTCAGGACATCTGGGTCGAGTGGTGGCTGGAAATCCCACACAGCAGAGTCCCTGTACCAAGAGAAAAAGGCACGGTGAGGTAAATGATATTTGGGAGACCCCTTGGGATCAGGGCTGCAGGAGTTTCCTGGGTCCCAAAGATTATTACATAACAACCCTGAAAATTGTCTATAAAAGTCTATACATGCACAATCTTTACTTAGCCACAGAATTGTGATTAGTCTGATTCATATTTAGCACAGTCAATGCCTCCCATCTGTATCCCTGATTTTATCCTTTTGTTTCTCATCTCAGCTGTCTAAGAAAACAGTGCATCTACTTATAACAAATGTTAAGTTTTCCCAACCTAAATCCATTGACAGATGAATAGATAAAGAAGATGTGGTACATACATACAATGGAACACTACTCAGCCATAAAAAAGAATAAAATAATGTCTTTTGCAGCAACATGGATGGACCTAGAGGTTATCATACTAAGTGAAGTAAGTCAGAAAAAGAAAGACAAATACCATATGGTATCACTTATATGTGGAATCTAAAATATGACACAAATGAACTTATCTTCGAAACAGAAACAGACTCACACACATAGAAAACACACTTGTGGTTGCCAAGGGGGAGGAGGGGTGGGCAAGGGATGGATTGAGAGTTTGGGATTAGTAGATGCAAACTATTATATATAGAATGGATAAACAATAAAGTCCTACTGTATAGCACAGGGAACTATATTAAATATCCTGTAACAAACCATAATGGAAAAGAATATGAAAAAGAATATATACATATATGTATAACTGAATCACTTTGCTGTACAGTAGAAATCAATACATTGTAAATCAACTATATTTTAATAAAATTAAATTAAATTAAAAAGTTGTTTCCCTAGAGGAAAATTACCATAAAAATAAAACAGGATAAAATTAATAAACAGGCTATATTGAATTCTTTTAGGTATGCTGTCTCGTTTTTTGTTTTCTTTTTTATCCATTCAATAAATAGATTTAAATGATACAATTGTCAGGCCTTGGAAGATTTAGTGAGACTTTCTGAAAAAAAGAAAAGAAAAACCTGAGAATAAGAAAAATAAGTTTAAAAGTTTACATATCAGCTAAACAGCTCTAAAGTTGGGCTTTATAATCTATGTATTATGAATAAGAGCTGACATTTGAAAACTCTTTTTAAAGGGCAGAGTAGCCTTCAGATTTGAAACTCTTACTTGGGTGAATGTGACATGTCCAAAAAAAGGATGTGCCAACTAGGGAAAAGGTTGATTTGTCACAACAGAACAGAAAAATGAAAACCACAGAAGTATTAATAAAGTTTTTCCAAGCATGATCCAATGTTGAGAAAATATTAGCCAACAGACCATGTCCTTCTGCCAAAATTATCCATATTTTAGAGATAATGCTGTGGAGATACAGCAAACAAAATTCTATCATTTTAGTCTCATTGTTAAAAGCACCCTTTTAGTAAGTTGGATGTTTCATACTCTTCCAGCTCTAATGCTTCTATTTATCTTCTTTGTTCTGAGTTCCATGCTCACCAAGCAAACTTTTGATTCGGTTTTCTGTGTATGGTAGCCTAACTAGTGGAACTCAGTAAATGTTCCTTGAATGAATGCTCATGTTGACTTGGGTATTCCAGCAAAGGTAAGACTCATATTACTCTTTCTAAATTAATAACCTGACTTTTGTATATCAGCCTTGTAAGCTCACTTATGTTGGGTCTGCGCCTCTTCTTGTATTGATCTCTTTATCACTATATAATTCATTGCTGTGACAAATTAGGTTTCTGACCTTGCAGAAGGTCTCTAGACTTGGAGAGCTCTATCAAGGTATATCAGCTTGTGAGGCTCCTTAGGAAAGTGGCGTGATGGCCAACATCTGACCACACATCCCCATTTTGTACTGCTTTGACATAGCAAGAAAGCTGAATTCTAACTAATCTGCCAAGATAGATTATTACTCTTTTTGAAGAGAAGCAAGAACAAAGGTAGAAGCCTTAGAGAGATAATTCTCTAAGGGTGGACTAGAAGGAATGACAGAAAGGGGAAGGTCGCAATAAATGTAAAAGATGAGGTTAGGAAAGGGTATGGGAAAGAAACTTGCAGTTCATGGTCAGAAGCATTCAGAAACACAAAATGAGAAAAAGAGAAAGAGCTGAAAAGAAATTTTTCAAAACTGAGTGCTTATAACGGGAGGAAGAGCAGTTTGCTAGGAGGAAAAATATAGGTGGGAAATTTCTGTTGGCAGAACCCAGGGAACAGTTGGACCAGGACCTCAAGTGACTATAATAAGCAGTTCAGCCTTGAATTCAAGGCGTTAACCTAAACGTAGAGAAAATTATAATGTTAATTCAGCACCTAAACAGGAATTAATGCAAATTTCCTGGTCTTGAATTTGATGGTGGTAAGAGTAAATCTAGAAGTACCTGTAATAGAGCATAATCCTATGCCAAATACTGCATTCAATCTGTTGTGATGTGTTGTTTTGATTGAGTATATGAATAAAATCTATTCTTACAGGGACATCAACTTGGAAAAGGGGAGAGTTTTCAGGTAATAGTGGGTATTCTTCTTTGATATAACACCAAAATTTATAAGTAATAGTTCTTCAAGGTTATTTGTAATATGAAATATAGTTTCATTAGAACTATATCAAGAAACTTTTTGTACTGTTTCATTAAAAAAAAACCTATATCAAATAATGTGAGACTATGTGACTACAGTTTACCTTTTTTATATGAGTTACATATATATATATATGTGAGTTACATATATACATATATATGTATATACAGCATAAGCCAGTCTGTTTATTAGAACTGATTACAGCTCTTTCAGAGGAAAAGAGTGCTGAGAAGAACAAGGGATGGGACACTGAATTATGGTATGGTCTACGGGGGTGGTTGGGTGTTTCTCAATCCTTTGGTCTCAAGATATTTTACACTCTTAAAAGTCACTGAAGGATTTCTCTGGTGGTGCAGTGGTTGAGAGTCCACCTGCCGATGCAGGGGACACAGGTTCATGCCCCGGTCTGGGAAGATCCCACATGCCACGGAGCGGCTGGGCCCGTGAGCCGTGGCCGCTGAGCCTGAGCGTCCGGAGCCTGTGCTCCGCAACGGGAGAGGCCACGGCAGTGAGAGGCCCGCGTACCGCCAAAACAAAAACAAAAACAAAAACAAACAAAAACAAAAGTCACTGAAAACCCCAAAGAGCTTTTGTTTATGTGGGTTATATCTTATTGATATTTACTGTACTAGAAATTAAAGCAGAAGTATTTATTAATTCATTTAAGGATAATAGATTCATATCATAAAGTAACATAGCAGATTTTATAAAAATAACAATATTTTATAAAACAAAAAAATGTAATTAAAAAGTTGCACTTACATTTTTTAAATCCCTTTAATATCTGCTTAAATAGAAGACACCTGGATTCTTATATCTGTTTCTGCATTCAGTCTGTTGTGATCAGCTGTTTTATTTGAACTACTTGAAGTAAATCCAGTCTCACACTGACGTGTAGCTAGAAAATGGAGGGACATATTAACAGCCTTTTCAGTAACTGTGGATTGTATTCTCCTTCAGTACTATACCAAAGCTTAACAAGTGGTAGTTTCTTAAAATTTGTGCATAAATAAACCATATGAATGAACTTTTCATACTCTGTTCCTTTAAAATCTATTGGTCTATCTCGTATTTTGAATAGATATTTTAATTGTGCATGATTTTGTAACACCATATACTGTCTCATTAGAAAATATTGATTCACTAAGTGACACATATGTTCAAAATGTTGACATGACTCATTATACAATATCAAAAAATCACATTTGTTAAAATTACTCCTGGTCTCATCAGAAATATCTTTAAGCATTGAGAAGCGGTCATGCTCAAAGAGGCAGATAGAAATTTTCCAAAATCCTAATTTCCTCTTGAAAGTTCTAATTTTATCTTTGGCAATAAGCACTTTTCGTTGTTTTTGTTGAAGTGACAAACTCACTTTGTTCATTTGCAAGAAAATATTTGCCAGTTAGCCAAGTCTGAACATCTGTAGTTTGTCAGTTGCTCTTTCAAGTCAACATGATGCTCCATGAAAAAAGTGGTCAATTTAGTTTGCAACTCAAACCATCATGTAAGTGCTTTCCCTAAAGAAAACCATCGTGCTTTAATGTGCATCAGGACTTAATGCAGACTTTCCACATATTTGATTTTACATCAAATATTAAAATAATATGTGCTCAGGGTACATGCCCAGTAGTGGAATTTCTGGGTCATAAGGTAGTTCTTTTCTTTTTTTTTGCTTTTTTAAACATCTTTATTGGAGTATAATTATTTACAAGGGTGTATTAGTTTCTGCTTTATAACAAAGTGAATCAGCTATACATATACATATATCCCCATATCTCCTCCCTCTTGCATCTCCCTCCCACCCTCCCTATCCCACTCTTCTAGGTGGGGTAGTATATATAAATCCATGCCACTCTCTCACTTCGTCCCAGCTTACCCTTCCCCCTTCCATGACCTCAAGTCCATTCTCTACATCTGCGTCTTTATTCCTGTCCTGCCCCTAGGTTCTTCAGAACCTTTTTTTTCTAGATTGCATATGTATGTGTTACCATACGGTATTTGTTTTTCTCTTTCTGACTTACTTCACTCTGTATGACAGACTCTAGGTCCATCCACCTCACTACAAATGACTGAATTTCATTTCTTTTTGTGGCTGAGTAATATTCCACTGTATATATGTGCCACATCTTCTTTATCGATTCATCCAATGATGGACACTTAGGTTGCTTATGTGTCCTGGTTATTGTAAATAGAGCTACAATGAACACTGTGATACATGACTCTTTTTGAATTATGGTTTTCTCAGGGTATATGTCCAGTAGTGGAATTGCTGGGTCGTATGGTAGTTCTATTTTTAGCTTTTTTAAGGAACCTCCATACTGTTCTCCATAGTGGTTGTATCAATTTACATTCCCACCAACAATGCAAGAGGGTTCCCTCTTCTCCACACCCTCTCCAGCATTTATTGTTTGTAGATTTTTTGATGATGGTCATTCTGACTGGTGTGAGGTAATATCTCATTGTAGTTTTGATTAGCATTTCTCTAATGATTAATGATGTTGAGCATTCTTTCATGTGTTTGTTGGCAATCTGTATATCTTCTTTGGAGAAATGTCTATTTAGGTCTTCTGCTCATTTTTGAATTGAGTTGTTTGTTTTTTTTGTTATTGAGCTGCATGAGCTGCTTGCAAGTTTTGGAGATTAATCCTTTGTCAGTTGCTTCATTTGCAAATATTTTCTCCCATGCTGAGGGTTGTCTTTTTGTCTTGTTTATGGTTTCCTTTGCTATGCAAAAGCTTTTAAGTTTCATTAGGTCCCATTTGTATATTTTTCTTTTTATTTCCATCTCTCTAGGAGGTGGGTCACAAAGGACCTTGCTGTGATTTATATCATAGGGTGTTCTGCCTATGTTTTCCTCTAAGGGTTTGATAGTGTCTAGCATTACATTTAGGTCTTTAATCCATTATGAGTTTATTTTTGTGTATGGTGTTTGAGAGTGTTCAAATTTCATCCTTTTACATATAGGTGACCAGTTTTCCCAACGCCACTTATTGAAGAAGTTGATTTTCTCCATTGTATATTCTTGCCTCCTTTATCAAAAATTAGGTGACCATATGTGCGTGGGTTTATCTCTGGGCTTTCTATCCTCTTCCATTGATATATGTTTCTGTTTTTGTGCCAGTACCATACTGTCTTGATTACTGTAGCTTTGTAGTATAGTCTGAAGTCAGGGAGCCTGATTCCTCCAGCTCCGTTTTTTGTTCTCAAGATTGCTTTGGCTATTCGGGGTCTTTTGTGTTTCCATGCAAATTGTGAAATTCTTTGTTCTACTTCTGTGAAAAATGCCATTGGTAGTTTGATAGGGATTGCATTGAAGCTGTAGATAGCTCAAGGCAGTATAGTCATTTTCACAATGTTCATTCTTCCAACCCAAGAACATATTATATCTCTCCATCTGTTTGTATCATCTTTAATTTCTTTCATCAGTGTCATATTTTTCTGCATCGGTCTTTTTTCTCCTTAGGTAGGTTTATTCCTAGGTATTTTATTCTTTTTATTGCAATGGTAAATGGGAGTATTTCCTTAACTTCTCTTTCAGATTTTTCATCATTAGTGTATAGGAATGCAAGGGATTTCTTTGCAATAATTTTGTATTCTGCAACTTTACCAAAATCATGGATTAGCTCTAGTAGTTTTCTGGTAGCAGCTTTAGGATTCTCTATGTACAGTATCATGTCATCTGCAAACAGTGACAGCTTTACTTCTTCTTTTCGGGTTTGGATTCCTTTTATTTCTTTTTCTTCTCTGATAGCTGTGGTTAAAACTTCCAAAACTATGTTGAATAATAGTGGTGAGAGTAGGCAACCTTGTCTTGTTCCTGAACTTAGAGGAAATGGTTTTAGTTTTTCACCATTGAGAACAATGTTGGCTGTGGGTATGTCATATATGGCCTTTATTATGTTGAGGTAAATTCCCTCTATGCCTGCTTTCTGGAGGATTTTTATCATAAATGGGTGTTATATTTTTTTGAAAGCTTTTTCTGCATCTATTGAGATGATCGTATGGTTTTTCTCCTTCAATTTGTTAATATGGTGTATCACATTGATTGATTTGCATATATTGAAGGATCCTTGCATTCTTGGGATGAACCCCACTTGATCATAGTGTATGATCCTTTTAATGTGCTGTTGGATTCCCTTTGTTAGTATTTTGTTAAGGATTTTTGCATCTATGTTCATCAGTGATACTGGTCTGTAGTTTTCTTTCTTTGTGACATCCTTGTCTGGTTTTGGTATCAGGGTGATGGTGGTCTCGTAGAATGAGTTTGGGAGTGTTCCTCCCTCTGCTATATTTTGGAAGAGTTTGAGAAGGATAGGTGTTAGCTCTTTTCTAAATGTTTGATAGATATTGCCTGTGAAGCCATCTGGTCCTGGGCTTTTATCTGTTGGAAGATTTTTAATCACAGTCTCAATTTCAGTTCTTGTGATTGGTCTGTTTATATTTTCTATTTGTTCCTGGTTCAGTCTCAGAAGGTTGTGCTTTTCTAAGAATTTGTCCATTTCTTCCAGGTTGTCCATTTTTGTGGCATATAGTTGCTTGTAGTAATCTCTCATGATCCCTTGTATTTCTGCAGTGTCAGTTGTTACTTCTCCTTTTTCACTTCTAATTTTGTTGATTTGAGTCTTCTCCCTTTTTTTTCTTGATGAGTCTAGCTAATGGTTTATCAATTTTGTTTATCTTCTCAAAGAACCAACTTTTAGTTTTATTGATCTTTGCTATTGTTTCCTTCATTTCTTTTTTTATTTATTTCTGTTCTTATCCTTATGATTTCTTTCATTCTGCTAACTTTGGGGTTCTTTTGTTCTTCTTTCTCTAGTTGCTTTAGGTGTAAAGTTCGGTTGTTTATTTGAGATGTTTCTTGTTTCTTAAGGTAGGATTGTATTTCTATAAACTTCCCTCTTAGAACTGTTTTTGCTGCATCTCAAGCTTTTGGATCATTGTGTTTTCATTGTCATTTCTTTCTAGGCATTTTTAAATTTACTCTTTAATTTCTTCAGTGATCTCTTGGTTATTAAGTAGTGTACTGTTTAGCCTCCATGTATTTGTATTTTTTTTAACATCTTTATTGGAGTATAATTGCTTTACAATGGTATGTTAGTTTCAGCTTCACAACAAAATGAATCAGTTATATATATACATATGTTCCCATATCTCTTCCCGCTTGCATCTCCCTCCCTCCCACCCTCTCTATCCCACCCCTCCAGGCGGTCACAAAGCACCGAGCTGATCTCCCTGTGCTATGTGGCTGCTTCCCACTAGCTATCTACCTTACATTTGGTAATGTATATATGTCCATGCCTCTCTCTCACTTTGTCACAGTTTACCCTTCCCCCTCCCCATATCCTCAAGTCCATTCTCTAGTAAGTCTGTGTCTTTAATCGTGTTTCACCCCTAGGTTCTTCGTGACATTTTTTTTCTTAAATTCCATATATATGTGTTAGCATACAGTATTTGTCTCTCTCTTTCTGACTTACTTCACTCTGTATGACAGACCCTAGCTCTATCCACTTAATTACAAATAGCTCAATTTCATTTCTTTTTATGGCTGAATAATATGCCATTGTATATATGTGCCATATCTTCTATATCCATTCGTCCAATGATGGACACTTAGGTTGTTTCCATCTCTGGTCTATTGTAAATAGAGCTGCAATGAACATTTTGGTACATGACTCTTTTTGAATTATGGTTTTCTCAGGGTATATGCCCAGTAGTGGGATTGATGGGTCATATGGTAGTTCTATTTGTAGTTTTTGAAGGAACCTCCATACTGTTCTCCATAGTGGCTGAACCAATTCACATTCCCACCAGCAGTGCAAGAGTGTTCCCTTTTCTCTACATCCTGTCCAGCATTTATTGTTTCTAGAGTTTTTGATGATGGCCATTCTGACTGGTAAGAGATGATATCTCATTGTAGTTTTGATTTGCATTTCTCTAATGATTAATGATGTTGAGCATTCTTTCATGTGTTTTTTGGCAGTCTGTATATCTTCTTTGGAGAAATGTCTATTTAGCTGTTCTGCCCATTTTTGGATTGGGTTGTTTGTTTTTTTATTATTGAGCTGCATGAGCTGATATAAATTTTGGAGATTAATCCTTTGTCAGTTGCTTCATTCGCAAGTATTTTCTCCCATTCTGAGGGTTGTCTTTTGGTCTTGTTTATGGTTTCCTTTGCTCTGCAAAAGCTTTGAAGTTTTATTAGGTCCCATTTGTTTATTTCTGTTTTTATTTCCATTTCTCTAGGAGGTGGTTCAAAAAGGATCTTGCTGTGATTTATGTCATAGAGTGTCCTGCCTATGTTTTCCTCTAAGAGTTTGATAGTTTCTGACCTTACATTTAGGTCTTTAATCCATTTTGAGCTTATTTTTGTGTATGGTCTTAGGGAGTGATCTAATCTCATACTTTGGCATGTACCTGTCCAGTTTTCCCAGCACCACTTATTGAAGAGGCTGTCCTTTCTCCACTGTACATTCCTGCCTCCTTTATCAAAGATAAGGTGAACATATGTGTGTGGGTTTATTTCTGGGCTTTATATCCTGTTCCATTGATCTATGTTTCTGTTTTTGTGCCAGTACCATACTGTCTTCATTACTGTAGCTTTGTAGTATAGTCTGAAGTCAGGCAGCCTGATTCCTCCAGCTCCATTTTTTGTTCTCAAGATTGCTTTGGCTATTCGGGGTCTTTTGTGTTTCCATACAAATTGTGAAATTTTTTGTTCTAGTTCTGTGAAAAATGCCAGTGGTAGTTTGATAGGGATTGCATTGAATCTATAGATTGCTTTGGGAAGTAGAGTCATTTTCACAATGTTGATTCTTCCAATCCAAGAACATGGTATATCTCTCCATCTGTTTGTATCATCTTTAATTTCTTTCATCAGTGTCTTATAATTTTCTGCATACAGGTCTTTTGTCTCCTTAGGTAGGTTTATTCCTAGATATTTTATTCTTTTTGTTGCAATGGTAAATGGGAGTGTTTTCTTGCTTGATTTCACTTTCAGATTTTTCCTAGTGTATAGGAATGCCAGAGATTTCTGTGCATTAATTTTGTATCCTGCTACTTTACCAAATTCATTGATTAGCTCTAGTAGTTATCTGGTAGCATCTTTAGAATTCTCAATATATAGTATCATGTCATCTGCAAACAGTGACAGCTTTTCTTCTTCTTTTCTGATTTGGATTTCTTCTATTTCCTTTTCTTCTATGATTGCTGTGGCTAAAACTTCCAAAACTATGTTGAGTAAGAGTGGTGAGAGTGGGCAATCTTGTCTTCCTGATCTTAGTGGAAATGCTTTCAGTTTTTCACCATTGAGGATGATGTTGGCTGTGGGTTTGTCATATATGGCCTTTATTATGTTGAGGGAAGTTCCCTCTATGTCTACTTTCTGCATGGTTTTTATCATAAATGGGTGTTGAATTTTGTCGAAAGCTTTCTCTGCATCTATTGAGATGATCATATGGTTTTTCTCCTTCAATTTGTTAATATGGTTAATCACATTGATAGATTTGCGTATTTTGAAGAATCCTTGCATTCCTGGAATAAACCCCACTTGATCATGGTGTATGATCCTTTTAATGTGCTGTTGGATTCTGTTTGCTAGTATTTTGTTGAGGATTTTTGCATCTATTTTCATGAGTGATATTGGCCTGTAGTTTCCTTTCTTTGTGACATCCTTGTCTGGTTTTGGTATCAGCGTGATGGTGGCCTCGTAGAATGAGGTTGGTAGTGTTCCACCTTCTGCTGTATTTTGGAAGAGTTTGAGAAGGAAAGGTGTTAGCTCTTCTCTAAATATTTGATAGAATTGGCCTGTGAAGCCATCTGGTCCTGGGCTTTTGTTTGTTGGAAGATTTTTAATCACAGTTTCAAGTTCAGTGCTTGTGATTGGTCTGTTCATATTTTCTATTTCTTCCTGATTCAGTCTTGGCAGGTTGTGCCTTTCTAAGAATTTGTCCATTTCTTCCAGGTTGTCCTTTTTATTGGCATAGAGTTGCTTGTAGTAATCTCTCATGATCTTTTGTATTTCTGCAGTGTCAGTTGTTACTTCTCCTTTTTCATTTCTAATTCTATTGATTTGAGTCTTCTCCCTTTTTTTCTTGATGAGTCTGGCTAATGGTTTATCTATTTTGTTTATCTTCTCAAAGAACCAGCTTTTAGTTTTATTGATCTTTGCTATCGTTTCCTTCATTTCTTTTTCATTTATTTCTGATCTGATTTTTATGATTTCTTTCCTTCTGCTAATTTTGGGGGTTTTTTGTTCTTCTTTCTCTAATTGCTTTAGGTGCAAGGTTAGGTTGTTTATTCGAGATGTTTCCTGTTTCTTAAGATAGGATTATATTTCTATAAACTCCCCCCTTAGAACTGCTTTTGCTGCATCCCATAGATTTTGAGTCATCGTGTCTCCATTTTCATTTGTTTCTAGGTATTTTTTGATTTCCTCTTTGATTTCTTCAGTTATCACTTCGTTATTAAGTAGTATATTGTTTCGCCTCCATGTGTTTGTATTTTTTGCAGATCTTTTCCTGTAATTGATATCTAGTCTCATAGCGTTGTGGTTGGAAAAGATACTTGAAACAATTTCAATTTTCTTAAATTTACCAAGGCTTGATTTGTGGCCCAAGATATGATCTATCCTGGAGAATGTTCCATGAGCACTTGAGAAAAATATGTATTCTGTTGCTTTTGGATGGAATGTCCTATAAATATCAATTAAGTTCATCTTGTTTTAATGTATCATTTAAAGCTTGTGTTTCCTTATTTATTTTCATTTTGGATGATCTGTCCATTGGTGAAAGTGGGGTGTTAAAGTCCCCTACTATGAATGTGTTACTGTCGATTTCCCCTTTTATGGCTGTTAGTATTTGCCTTATGTATTGAGGTGTTCCTATGTTGGGTGTATAAATATTTATAATTGTTATAACTTCTTCTTGGATCGATCCCTTGGTCATTATGTAGTGTCCTTCTTTGTCTCTTCTAATAGTCTTTATTTTAAAGTCTATTTTGTCTGATATGAGAATTGTTGCTCCAGCTTTCTTTTGGTTTCCATTTGCATGAAATACCTTTTACCATCCCCTTACTTTCAGTCTGTATGTGTCTCTGGGTCTGAAGTGGGTCTCTTGTAGACAGCAAATATATGCGTCTTGTTTTTGTATCCATTCAGCCAATCTGTGTCTTTTGGTGGGAGCATTTAGTCCCTTTACATTTAAGGTAATTATCGATATGTATGTTCCTATTCCCATTTTCTTAATTGTTTTGGGTTCGTTATTGTAGACCTTTTCCTTCTCTTGTGTTTCTTGCCTAGAGAAGTTCCTTTAGCAGTTGTTGTAGAGCTGGTTTGGTGGTGCTGAACTCTCTCAGCTTTTGCTTGTCTGTAAAGGTTTTAATTTCTCCATCAAATCTGAATGAGATCCTTGCTGGGTAGAGTAATCTTGGTTGCAGGTTTTTCTCCTTCATCACTTTCAGTATGTCCTGCCACTCCCTTCTGGCTTGTAGAGTTTCTGCTGAGAGATCAGCTGTTAACCTTATGGGGATTCCCTTGTGTGTTATTTGTTGTTTTTCCCTTGCTGCTTTTAATATGCTTTCTTTGTATTTAGTTTTTGACAGTTTGATTAATATGTGTCTTGGCATATTTCTCCTTGAATTTATCCTGTATGGGACTCTCTGTGCTTCCTGGACTTGATTAACTATTTCCTTTCCCATATTAGGGAAGTTTTCAACTATAATCTCTTCAAATATTTTCTCAGTCCCTTTCTTTTTCTCTTCTTCTTCTGGAACCCCTATAATTCGAATGTTGGTGCGTTTATTGTTGTCCCAGAGGTCTCTGAGACTGTCCTCAGTTCTTTTCATTCTTTTCTCTTTATTCTGCTCTGCAGTAGTTATTTCCACTATTTTATCTTCCAGGTCACTTATCCGTTCTTCTGCCTCAGTTATTCTGCTATCGATCCCATCTAGAGAATTTTTCATTTCATTTATTGTGTTGTTCATCATTGTTTGTTTCATCTTTATTTCTTCAAGGTCCTTGTTAAATGTTTCTTGCATTTTGTCCATTCTATTTCCAAGATTTTGGATCACCTTTACTATCATTATTCTGAATTCTTTTTCAGGTAGACTGCCTATTTCCTCTTCATTTGTTAGGTCTGGTGGGTTTTTATCTTGCTCCTTCATCTGCTGTGTGTTTTTCTGTCTTTTCATTTTGCTTATTTTACTGTGTTTGGGGTCTCCTTTTTGCAGGCTGCAGGTTCGTAGTTCCTGTCGTTTTTGGTGTCTGTCCCCAGTGGCTAAGGTTGGTTCAGTGGGTTGTGTAGGCTTCCTGGTGGAGGGGAGTAGTGCCTGTGTTCTGGTGGATGAGAGGCTGAATCTTGTCTTTCTGGTGGGCAGGTCCACGTCTGGTGGTGTGTTTTGGGGTGTCTGTTGACTTATTATGATTTGGGGCAGCCTCTCTGCTATTGGGTGGGGTTGTGTTCCTGTCTTGCTAGTTGTTTGGCATAGTATATCCAGCACTGTAGCTTGCTGGTCGTTCAGTGAAGCTGGGTGCTGGTGTTGAGATGGAGATCTCTGGGAGATTTTCGCCATTTGATATTATGTGCAGCTGGGAGGCCTCTTGTGGAGCAGTGTCCTGAAGTTGGCTCTCCCACCTCAGAGGCACAGCACTAACTCCTGGCTGCAGCACCAAGAGCCTTTCATCCACACGGCTCAGAAGAAAAGGGAGGAAAAAGTAGAAAGAAAGAATTAGTAGAAGTAGAAAGAAAGAAAGAAAGGAGGGAGGGAAGGAGCAAGGAAGGAAGGAGGGAAGGAAGAAAAAAGAAAGAAAGAAGATAAAGTAAAATAAAATAAAGTAAGATAATATAATAAAGTTATTAAAATAAAAAATAATAATAATTAAGAGGAAAAAAAACCAAAAAACAAGAAAACTGATGAATAGAACCCTGGAACAAATGGTGGAAGCAAAGCTATACATACAAAATCTCACACAGAAGCATGCACATACACACAAAAAAAGGAAAAGGGGAAAGAATAATAAATCTTGCTCTCAAAGTCCACCTCCTTAATTTGGGCTGATTTGTTGTCTATTCATGTATTCCACAGATGCAGGGTACATCAAGTTGATTGTGGCGCTTTAATCCACTGCTTCTGAGGCTGCTGGGAGAGATTTCCCTTTCTCTTCTTTGTTCTCACAGCTCCCAGGGGCTCACTTTTGGATTTGGCCCCACCTGTGCGTGTAGGTCGCCGGAGGGCGTCTGTTCTTTGCTCAGACAGGACGGGATTAAAGGAGCTGCTGATTCGGAGGCTCTGGCTCACTCAGGCCGTGGGTAGGGAAGGTCACGGAGTGCAGGGCGAGCCTGCGGTGGCAGAGGCCGGCGTGACGTTGCACCAGCCTGAGGCGTGCCTTGTGTTCTCCCGGGGGAGTTGTCCCTGGATCCCAGGACCCTGGCAGTGACAGGCTGCACAGGCTCCCCGGAAGGGGGGTGTGGATAGTGACCTGTGTTCGCACACAGGCTTCTTGGTGGCGGCAGCAGCAGCCTTAGCGTCTCACGTCTGTCTCTGGGGTCTGCGCTTTTAGCCGCAGCTCGCGCCCGTCTCTAGAGCTCCTTTAAGCAGCGCTCTTAATACCCTCTCCTCGCCGCACCAGGAAATAAAGAGGGAAGAAAAAGTCTCTTGCCTCTTCAGCAGGTCCAGACATTTTTCCGGACTCCCTCCCGGCCAGCCGTGGCGCACTAACGCCCTGCCGCCAACCCCAGTCCTCTCCCTGTGCTCCTACTGAAGCCCCGCCCACTCCCGCGGGGGAGCAGACAAACCTCTCAGGCTGATGAGTGCCGGTCGGCCCTGATCCTCTGTGCTGGAATCTGTACGCTTTACCCTGCGCACCCCTGTTGCTGTGCTCTCCTCCGCGGCTCTGAAGCTCCCCCCATCCGCCACCCTCAGTCTCCGCCCACGAAGCGGCTTCCTAGTGTGTGGACACTTTTCCTCCTTCACACCTCCCTCCCACTGTTGCAGGTCCCGTCCCTATCCTTTTGTCTCTGTTTATTCTTTTTTCTTTTGCTCTACCCAGGTACGTGGGGGTTCCTTGCCTTTTGGGAGGTATGAGGTCTTCTGCCAGCATTCAGTAGGTGTTCTGTAGGAGTTGTTCCACGTGTAGATGTATTTCTGGTGTATCTGTGGGGAGGAAGGTGATCTCCATATCTTACTCTTCCGCCATCTTCCCGGAAGTCCATGTATTTGTATTTTTTACAGATTTTTTCCTGTAGTTAATATCTAGTCTCATAGCGTTGTGGTTGGAAAAGATATTTGATATGATTTCAATTTTCTTAAATTTACCAAGGCTTGATTTGTGACCCAAGATATGATTTATCCTGGAAAATGTTCCATGAACGCTTGAGAAGAAAGCGTATTCTGTTATTTTTGGACGGAATGTCCTATACATATCAATTAAGTCCAGCTTGTTTAATGTGTCATTTAAAGGTTGTGTGTCCTTATTTATATTGATTTTGGATGATCTGTCCATTGGTGAAAGTTTTGTGGTAAAGTCCCCACTATGATTGTGTTACTGTCGATTTCCCCTTTTATGGCTTTTAGCATTTGCCTTATGTATTGAGGGGCTCCTCTGTTGGGCACATAAATATTTACAATTGTTATATCTTCTTCTTGGATGATCCCTTGATCATTATGTAGTGTCCTTCTTTGTCTCTTATAATAGTCTTTATTTTAAAGTTTATTTTTTCTGATATGAGAATTGCTACTCCAGCTTTCTTTTGATTTCCATTTGCAAGGGATATCTTTTTTCCATCCCCTCACTTTCGGTCTGTATGTGTCCCTAGGTCTGAAATGGGTCTCTTGTAGACAGCATATATATGGATCTTGTTTTTGCATCCACTCAGCCAGTCTATGTCTTTTGGTTGGAGCATTTAATCTACTTACATTTAAGGTAATTATCAATATGTATGTTCCTATTACCATTTTCTTAATTGTTTTCCGTTTGTTCTTGTAGGTCTTTTCCTTGTCTTGTGTTTCCTGGCTAGAGAATTTCCTTTAGCATTTGTTGTAAAGCTGGTTTGGTGGTGCTGAATTCTCTTAGCTTTTGCTTGTCTGTAAAGGTTTTATTTTCTCTCTCGAATCTGAATGAGATCCTTGCTGGGTAGAGTAATCTTGGTTGTAGGTTTTTCCCTTTCATCACTTTAAATATGTCCTGCCAGTCCCTTCTGGCTTGCAGAGTTTCTGCCTAAAGTTCAGCTGTTAACCTTATGGGGATTCTCTTGTATGTTATTTGTTGTTTTTCCCTTGCTGCTTTTAATATTTTTTCTTTGTGTTTAATTTTTGATAGTTTGATTAATATGTGTCTTAGCATGTTTCTCCTTGGATTTATCCTATATGGGACTCTCTGTGCTTCTTGGGCATGATTAACTATTTCCTTTCCCACATTAGAGAAGTTTTCAACTATAATCTGTTCAAATATTTTCTCAGTGCCTTTCTTTTTCTCTTCTTCTTCTGAGACCTCTATAATTTGAATGTTGGTGTGTTTAATGTTGTCCCAGAGGTTTCTGACACTGTCCTCAATTCTTTTCATTCTTTTTTCTTTATTCTGCTCTGCAGCAGTTATTTTCAGTATTTTATCTTCCAGGTCACTTATCCATTGCTCTGCCCCAGTTATTCTGATATTGATTCCTTCTAGAGAATTTTTGATTTCATTTATTGTGTTGTTCATCACTGTTTTTTTGCTCTTTAGTTCTTCTAGGTCCTTGTTAAACATTTCTTTTATTTTCTCATTCTATTTCCAAGGTTTTGAATCATCTTTACTATCATTACTCTGAATTCTTTTTCATGCAGACTGCCTATTTCCTATTAATTTGTTTGGTCTGGTGGCTTTTTACCTTGCTCCTTCATCTGCTGTGTGTTTCTCTGTCTTCTCATTTTCCTTAACTTACTGTGCTTGGGGTCTCCTTTTCACAGGCTGCAGGTTCATAGTTCCTGTTGTTTTTGGTGTCTGTACCCAGTGGCTACAGTTGGTTCAGTGGGTTGTGTAGGCTTCCTTGTGGAGGGGACTGGTTCCTCTGTTCTGGTGGTTGAGCCTGGATCTTGTCTTTCTGGTGGGCAGTACCATATTTCGTGGTGTGTTTTGGGGTGTCTGTGACCTTATTATTATCTTAGGCAGCTCTCTGCTAATGGGTGGGGTTGTGTTCCTTTCTTGCTAGTTGTTTGGCATAAGGTGTCCAGCACTGTAGCTTGCTAGTTGTTGAGTGGAGCTGGGTTTTGGCATTGAGATGGAGATCTCTGGGAGAGCTTTTGCCGTTTGATATTGCAATGAGCCAGGAAGTCTCTGGGGTACCAATGTCCTGAAATTTGCTCTCCCACTTCATAGACACTGGCCTGACACCTGGCCAGAGCACCAAGACCCTGTCAGCCACATGGCACAGAAGAAAAGGGAGAAAAAAAAAAGAAAGAAAAAAATAAGTAAAATAAAATAAAGTTAGTAAAATAAAAAATAATTATTAAAAAAATTTTAAAGTAATAAAAAACAGAAAAAAAAGAAAGAAAGAAAGAAGAGAGCAACCAAACCAAAAAACAAATCCACCAATGTTATCACATCCAGTAAAAGCAATACTAAAAACAAATAAAACAGAGAGCCAGAACCCTAGGACAGATGGTAAAAGCAAAGCTATACCGACAAAATCACACAAAGAAGCATACATATACACACTCACAAAAAGAGAAAAAGGAAGAAAATATACATACTTTTGCTCCCAAAATCCACCACCTCAATTTTGGGATGATTCATTGTCTATTCAGGTATTCCACAGATACAGCGTTCATCAAGTTGATTGTGGAGATTTAATCCACTGCCCCTGAGGCTCCTGAGAAAGATTTCCCTTTCTCTTCTTTGTTCACACAGCTCCTTGGGTTCAGCTTTAGATTTGGCCCCGCCTCTGCGTGTAGGTCACCTGAGGGCATTTGTTCCCCACCCAGAAAGGACAGGGTTAAAGTAGCAGCTGAGTAGGGAGCTCTGGCTCACTCAGGCCAGGGCGGGGGCAGGAGTAGTATGGATGTGGAGCGAGCCTGTGGCGTCAGAGGCCAGCATGACTTTGCAACAGCCTGAGGCGGGCCGTGTGTTCTCCTGGGGAAGTTGTCCATGGATCACGGGACCCTGGCCTGCACAGGCTTCCAGAAGGGGAGGTGTGGATAGTGACCTGGGCTTGCACACAGGCTTCTTGGTGGCTGCAGCAGCAGCCTTAGCGTTTCATGCCTGTCTCTGGTGTCTGCGCTGATAGCCGTGGCTCACACCCATCTCTGGAGCTCATTTACGTGGTGCTCTGAATCCCCTCTCCTGGCGCACCCCGAAACCATGGTCTCTTGCCTCTTAGGTAGGTCCAGACCTTTTCCTGGACTCCCTCCTGGGTAGCTGTGGCGCACTAGCCCCCTTCAGGCTGGGTTCACGCAGCCAACCCCAGTCCTCTTCCTGGGGTCTGAACTCTGAAGAAGCCGGAGCTTCAGGTCCCAGCCCCCAAACCTCCCGGCCGGCAGGTGAGCAGACAAGCCTCTCGGGCTGGTTAGTCCTAGTCGGCACTGTTCCTCTGTATGGGAATCTCTCCACTTGGCCCACTGCACCCCTGTGGCTGCACTCTCCTCCATGGCTCCGAAGCTTCCCCCACCCCGCCACCCGCATCTCCAACCAGTGAAGGAGCTTCCTCATATGTGGAAGGTTTTCCTCATTCACAACACCCTCCCAGTGATGCAGGTCCCATCCCTTTTCTTTTGTCTCCATTTTCTTCTTTTTTCTTTTGCTCTACCCAGGTACATGGGGAGTTTCTTGCCTTTTGGGAGGTCTGAGGTCTTCTGCCAGCATTCAGTAGGTGTTCTGTAGGAGTTGTTCCACATGTAGATGTATTTCTGATGTATTTGTGGGGAGGAAGGTGATCTCCACATCTTACTCTTCTACCTTCTTGAAGGTCTCCCTCTGGTAGTTCTATTTTTAGTTTTTTAAGTAACCTCCATAGTGGCTGTATCAATTTACATTCTCACAAACGGGGCAAGAATGTTCCCTTTTCTCCACACCGTCTCCAGCATTTATTGTTTGTAGATCTTTTAATGTTGGCCATTCTGACGGGTGTGAGTTGATACTTCATTGTAGTTTTGATTTGCATTTCTCTAAGAATTGTGATGTTGAGCATCTTTTCATGTGCTTTTTGACCATCTGTATGTCTTCTTTGGAGAAATGTCTGTTTAGATCTTTCACCCATTTTTTTGATTAGTTTGTTTGTTTTTTCTGATATTGAGCTGCACGAGCTGTTTGTATATTTTGGAGATTAATCCTTTGTCAGTTGCTTCTTTTGCAAATATTTTCTACCATTCAAAGAGGCACATGCATCCCAATGTTCATTGCAGCACAATTTGCAACAGCCAGGACATGGAAGCAACCTAAATGTCCATCAACAGAAGAATGGGTAAAGAAGATGTGGTGTGTGTGTATATATATATATATATATATATATATATATATATATATGCACACATACACACACACACACACACACACATATACACAATGGAATATTACTCAGCCATAAAAAGGAACGAAATTGGGTCATTTGTAGAGACGTGGATGGACATAGAGACTCTCATACAGAGTGAAGTAAGTCAGAAAGAGAAAAACAAATATCGTATATTAACTCATATATGTGGAATCTAGAAAAACTGTACAGATAATCTTATTTGCAATGCAGAAATAGAGACACAGATGTAGAGAACAAACGTATTGACACCAAGAGGGGAAAGGGGGAGGGTGGGATGAACTGGGAGATTGGGATTAACATATATATACTATTGATACTATGTATAAAATAGATAACTAATGAGAACCTACTATATAGCTCATGGAACTATAAACAGTGCTCTGTGGTGACCTAAATGGGAAGGAAATAAAAAAAAGAGGTGATATATGTATACATATAGCTGATTCACTTTGTTGTGCAGTGGAAACTAAGACAACATTGTAAAGCAACTATATTCCAATAAAAATTAATTAATTTTTAAAAAGGCCATAAAAAAAGAATATGTCCACAGGAGTTGAGATTAATAATTAATATCAAATTAATTTTTAATAATATGAACACAACTAATCATTTTTACTTAAGGACATGGACATTCTTAAGAGAAAATGGCTTTTTAAACTATGATTTCATGGTGATGAAGAAAAAATGAACACAAATACCATTTACAGTCACAGCCTGATGCTAAGAAACCAGCAATTTTAAACATCATCGCTTTTGCACCAGCATTGCAAATGTCCAATAGGGAAAAAGGAAAATAGCATCCTGGGACTATTAGAAAATAGTTTTGACGTCACTGACCCTTTGAAAATGTCTCAGGACCCTCAGGGGTCCTCTGACCAGATTTTGAGAACCACTGGCCTCTGGCATGGGCTGTGGAAGAAAGTTCCCTATTTGTCCAGATGATGGCAGTAGAAGGTTTTACTCAGAGGAGAGATATGAGGACCTTGGTTTTTACAAGAAGGGCGATACTTGTCTGGAGATGATCTTGGGGAGAGGGTGTACCCATTTAGTTACAACACAACAGTGCAACCTATACCCCCCTCCCATTTATCTTGGATTAGTTTCACAACTGACACACTAACATTTCCTTAGGTAACAAATTGCTTGGATTTTTAGGTCAATAACTTATGGGCAGTTGTTATTTTATTGAGAAAGAATAGATTTCAAGATGTGCTGATTTTACACAAAATCAGAGCACTTCTTATTCATTCTTGTGTTCACTCATTAATTCTTTCAACCAAAGCTTCTTGAGCTTTCAACCAAAGCTTCTTGAGCCACCTGTAAGGACAAGGCATTGTGAACAGTAGGCATGATCAATCCACATTGGTTGCTAGACAAGTTCAAAGGAGGCTAAAAGAGGTGAGGACAAGTTCTAACAAAGACACCTCTGCCTCCTTGGAACCTGGGAGAGCCCAGCAGGAGACAGACCACAGTGGTCAGAATCCAGTGCCTGCACCTGAACCCTACATGGAAGACCCACTGATTGGGTCAGCAAGTAGTTCTGTCCCACTGAAAATGCCAGGTTCCCCAGTTCCAGGTTTGGTACCTCACTCTGACAATCCCTGTGCTTCCGCATCACTGTAGGAAAGTATCAATTTATCACTTCATCAAAGCATTAGTAGAAAACTTTTAAATCTTGTGCCCTTCTTGAAATGCTGACCTTGCATTTGACTTGAGGTACTTGATTCTCTTTAGATGGATGATGGTTATTTCCTAGAAAAACTGAACTATCTCCTGAGTTTTATTCTTTTCAGGCCCTACTACAGCCACTCTTTTATTTCAGAGTAGACAATCTTTTGTTTTTGCCACCCATAATCTTTTTTCCATTCTTCAGGTACTAACCCCAGTTTTCCTTTACTGCAGTCACCCACCCCCAATGCAAACATACACACACACACATACACACACAGACACACAAACACAAACACTCTTAGTCTGTACAGTTTGGGAAGGGGTTAACTCCACATGCTTTCCAGAGCCAGATAGAAATATACTGGCCAAGATGACTTGATTAAGGATGGGCATGTGACTCAAGGTGGGCAAATGAGAATTCAAAGTAGACAGAAAAAATTTTAAGTCTTTGGAGAAAGAAGCTCTCCTTTTGTCATTGGTGTGGCTTGCAGGAGATGTTTAAGTATATAGGTGGAGCCTTCCTTCCTTCCAATATGAAAGGCGAGTCTGACTATTGATGGCACCCACAGAGGTGGAGGTGTCCAAAAGGAAAGGAGATTGAGGCCTGATCTTAATCCCTGGTTTCAGCATGATGAAAGCAAGCTGTATCCCTGGACCTTTCAATTATGTGAATCAATAAATTCCATTATTTGCTTTAGCCATTTTGTATTGAAGTTTCCATTGCTCTCAAAGGAGTCCTCACTGACACATCTTCCTACCCAAGCACCAGGTACAAAACTACATAGAAAACCAGAGAGCCCAATTTCCAAATATACCACACTTGCAAATCTTTATGTCTTTCTTAATTTCTCCAGAATTAATTGCTCTATCTTCTCCATGTTCCCTTAGCACTCTACAGATACCTAAAATTAAAATACTTAACATTTTGTATGATGCAATTCATTTTTATAGTTGTCTTAGATTTTGAGCTGTTTAAGAGAAGGAATCACATCTTAATCATCTTTATATCTCTAGTACTTAGCACGACATTTACCACATAGAAGATGCCTGAAAAACTGTGATCAAATTAAATTTCCGGAGTAGGAGAAAAGTTTGGAAATGGTCTTTCATCTCCGGAGAATTCCAGCCTGGCATCATAGTCACTTGCTTGACCTGCATAATAGAGGTTCCCAGCCGTTGGTGCCTTGGATGGTTTTAAGCCCATTTTTTCTCAGATCTGTTCCCGGACCTTTCCACTGGTCTGCTCTGTATAAGAGGAGGATGACCTTTCATGGTTCCATGCTCTCTAACTTCTGGATAGGTTCTACCAGTGGGTATTAGTAGGAGTTTAGAGGATGGAATAAAGGGAGAAGCCACAATATTTCTCCTCCTCTCTCTACTTCAAGCAAGGACTCAGGTAGTGGCTGTGTCTCTCCAAAAAATAACCAGATCCTCCTAGTCAGGACATTAGTTTAAACTTCAGCTTTCAGCTTGATGGCCATGGCTCCTGGGCTCCAGGAACATTTCCTCCTCCTGAGGAAACTGAGAGCTTCCTGCTCTTGCTAATCTCTTGGTTACCTGTCCACTTTGGTTTTTCAACATCTTCCATTACTTGTATAATCAATTCCAAACATTTAATACCCTCTTTTTGAAATACTGGGTGGTTCTGCTTTCCTAATGGAACCTGACTGATACTGTCATGTTTTTTAAGTGCCAGCACCACTGAATTATGTGTTTGTGTATGGGGCCCTCCCACACCCTCCAGTATAAGCCGATAAGAGATCAAGAATTACCTCCATAAGGACAGTTATTCTCAGAAGTCCCTGTTAACATACAAGTCCTTTGTGTAACAAGTCCTTTTTTCTAGGTCATACCTTCCATAAGGAACTTGGGGTTGACTTATGATTTATCTGATCTCATTGAGTCACAAACCCAGAGTTTCTGCAACTCTCACTCCATGAAAACAGCTAAGCCAAACCGGTCCTCTCTCCACCCAAAGGTGCTTGTAATGAAAACACACTCATTTGAAACAAGAAATTTTAATGTACCCACTTTCTTCCACCGGGTGACCTATGGAGGTGGGAGTGGTTAAGCAAGGACAGGTCGGGCAAGAAGACTCCTTTCAGCCCATGACAGGAGTTGGGGGGAACTCTGCTTGTTATAATTCGTCTCTAGGAAGGTAAAGGTGAGTTCCTAGCCACATCAGAGAAATCTCCAATTACTTCAATAAAGAATGCATTCCATTTACCGACAATGAGTATTCCTTATACATCAATCATGGTGCAAAGTGTAAGGGTGCAGGTAAGAATGAGGCACGTAAGCAAAATTGTGAAGTAGCTCAAGTTCATCTCGGTTATCCCAACACTCAGACCACCGACTCTTTTATATCATGTTGACATTCCGCTGTCAGTCTTTATTCCCACCAAAACCTGTCATGTAAAAATCAGTTATACTTAAGTGTAAAAATTATCCTCTGAGGGGAGTTTACATTTCAGTGGGTATTAAAAACCTCAACATAAGGGATTTAATCTTCTTCAGTAAAACTAAAATAAGAACAACTTGTGATACTTATCCAAGTGCCTGGATGGTTTTCTAGCCTCTGAAATGAGACCACTATTCCTTGGTCTACATTTTCTGCAGCTCCACTCAGAGGTATGAAAAACCTTTTACAAAATATTGCATTTCACTGCCACCTATGATAAAATGTGTATAGGCAAAGCCACATTTTCAATAACTTTGTGTTAGAAATAAGGAACCTCCCTGCGAACAGTCCAGTGAGTATTTCAAAATGTAACCTTGCTTTTCGCTTTCCCCTCCTTGCCCCACCTCCTCTCAGGGGACAAGGCAGCCCAGGGCAGGACATCACAATCCAAGCTGAGAGAAAAGGGCATCCATGCCTGTGGGGGTGAGAGGTTGGATGTGGTGATGGGATAATGGTTACACACAGAAGAAGTGGCCAAAGAAGTAAATGTATTGAGGATAATGGGAGCCAGGTTTCTCACTGTTGGAGAAGGGGATTAGAAATATGGAAATGGAGAACTAGAATGAACCCTGTAGTATTGGATTGAAATTAGAGATATGAGTGTGAAATTGTGATTTTTTAAAATATAGATGCAGAAATATAGATGTTGTACATGTGAGTACACATTGTGCATGTGTGTTTGTGTGTGCATTCCTGACCTCTGTTCACTGAGAGGATCTAGGAGTAGCAGTGCTCCAATAGCCATGCACCCATCTATCACCCAGATGTTAGTTTTTTCAATACTATTTTCCACCAAAAGAAACCAGGGCTCCTTGGAGAAATGTTAGATTCCAGGGCAGGGGAAGGTGCAGAATGAGCTGAGCCAGGAACATCACACTGCTGTCAGAAAGTAAGAACATGGGGACGAAGTGTCAAAAGGGCACAGAAGCCAGCTTGGAGATGCTCCTCCTGGCCAATTAAGAAAAATATGCATGTGAGAATAGATGGTAATAGTGTCAACAGTCTTACAGCCCACTGAATAAAACAAGGATCCCTTAAATCCATAGTGGAAACAAATGAATAAATTGGAGGTTTAATCAGAAACAGCATATTTACATAGTCTCAAAGCACATCCCCACACAAATACTTGTTAATTACAAAGGAGAAAAGAGTAACTTTGCAGTGGAGAAGCCTAGCAGACACCAGTGTTAATCAAGTGCTGAAGTAAATATACTCCATTAGAGAACAAATCAATTTGCCTGATAGGACCAAGCATTGCTTTTGTGATCTTCCTGCCAACAATGCAAAATCTGGATCTAATCACAAGGAAATCTCGAACAAACCCAAATTGAGGGGCATTCTGTAAAATAACTAGCCTATCATCTTCAAAAGTGTCAAAATCATAAACAGCAAAGAAAGACTGAGGACCAGTGCCCTACCAAAGGAAACACAGCTAAGTGAACGAGTTACCCTCGAATGGCACAGTCAGTGATAATGAAGCAAGGTTAACCTCATGGTTGTTTTAGCTGTACTATGGCTCTGTAGGATAATGTCCTAACTTGTGAAAATATACACTGAAGTTTGTGGGATGATGCATTAACAGGTTGGCAACTTACTCTCAAATAATTCAGTGGAAAAAATTGTGTCTGCAATTTCTCTGTGAGTTTGAAATTGTTTTCTAAATAAAAAGTGTAAAAATATAATCTCCTTCTGTATCTTGCATATACAATTTCAAAGTTTGTCTTGTAATCTTTATTGTGGTTGAATCCAATTTAAGCTAAAATACAAAATGCTTAACAAATATAAATCCAATACAGGTGGGAAACAAGATTATCCATGCTAGTGTTTACAACTCTTTAATTTTTTCAAAAGATAACAACTTAGACTTTAGATAACACTTAGACCTTTTTGCCTCTAAGAGATAAATTATCAGACAATCTTCAAGGAAATCAGTGCTGTGTAGACGTTTTTCATCTACTAAAGTCGAATTTGTAGCATAGAACTGATGGAATACTGTAGCAGAAAGCATAAATTACGAAGTGGTAATGCTCATACACAGTAATTAGAATCCCCATCCTACATGCTATTTACTTTCTCTGAGAAAACAGACTTCTTTCTCTGACTAGGATACTTCACATGTCTTTCCAAACTAAAGAAATTCATTCAACCCTGGTACTTTTAAAATCAGTGAGAACTTCTGGTTACACAGGTAGATTTAACAAGTATTCCTTTAAGAAAAAACAATCTTCAAGGGATAACTTGCACTTTACTTGTTACATGAACTTACAGTGCATTTGATTGCAAGCAGCAAGATAATTACCAAAGATACAAAATAAAGTTTTTTAAATATTCAATTAATTAAATATTTTTTACTTGTCAATCTCCTGCAAGGCCTCAAGCTAGATACTGTGAAGGGGAAACAAAACCCAAAGGAGCTTTCATCTTCAGCATCTCATCTTAATGCAATCATTATCTATCATTATTACACAATTTACTGATAATCGGTGATCCTACCAAGAACTATCACAGGGAATTCCATGGTGGTCCCGTGGTTAAGACTCAGTGCTTTCACTGCTATGGGCCCGGGTTCGATCCCTGGTCAGGGAACTAAGATCGCACAAGCCATGTGGTGCAGTCAAAAAAAAAAAAAGAAGACTATCATAGAATACTTCCAATTATTAAAATCTACATTCAGGGGAAGAGAGGTGTCTTAATAAATCATCAAAATTAAGGAAACTCAGTTAAACTTTTCTCAGAAGATGACAGAAGTGTAGCACATGTTCAAGTCTTAAACGTGATGATTAAGTTAATGCTTAGTGTCACTGTATTTTTACCAGAAAGAGCAGAAGGACCTCCCCCATCCTCCTTCACCAAAAACAAACAAAAATATATAAGAGATAATAGGTTAAAGTGAATATCAAGTGCCAACTTACAAAATTAAGAGATGGAGGGACATGTGTGTAAGGGGAGAGGGGTGTTGCCATGGAAATCGGTTGAAGGGTTTGTGACTGATTATATCTATGAAACTCAAGTAATGTTTCCCCATCAATTGACAAAACAATGACCTTCACAGGACTGCTCCCTGCTCTGTTGCCAAAACACAGGACAAAATTAGCCAACCTGTGCCTCATGCCCATGGGCAGCTCTGCTTGCACTGGTACCTTGTAATCTGTTTCAAACCATGCTAATGCCATCAAGTGACAACCACTTTGTCTGATCAATTATTAGCCAGTTTATCATTAACATCACCAAGTAAATGAGATGTATGGCATAAGTCATTAAAGTTTAAATAGCCATTTATATCCTGGAGAATTCCTCACCAAAATTGTATTGACTCTTTTTGAGCTGTGGAATAGATGCTTTAATTCGCTATATCCCAGCCCCACCCCGATAACTCTCCTCTTGTTCATTTTATTAGAGGTATCCTGCAGTGAGAATCAGCAACACGATCCAAATAAAAATTCACTTTAAAAGGAAATAGTATCTACTTTTATGAATTGGAATGATAACAAGATATTAAGCGGAATCACTTGTTTAGGAAAAGGTACCACAATCCTATCATTCTGGGAATGCATTTAAGTTTTTCACCAAACATCACTGAGAGATGTGACTGATCAGTCTTTATGGCAAGGGAAGATTTTTAATACATTCTGAGGTTTGCAATGCCCGCCACGTTGTCACGCAGGTTGAAGTAGATGTATTCTGTGTGTTTTAAAACACACCAGTGTTTACTGCTTATATACCCAAGTATATACTGCTTATATAGTGCAAATCTGAGACAGATGACTTAAGTTAGTTTAATTTAAAAGATCTGATTTTCTTTGTGCTGAAGCTGACAGCAAAATGGCACCCCATAAATTAGAATTCTAGGAAAGAACTGTTAGTAGGGGTTTTTGTGTTTGTTTTGTTTTGTTTTGTTTTCTCTCCACAGACACGTTTGGGGTGGTCTGTTGGTGACAACTTTTAATGGAAAGAGGCTCTCACTTTTCGGCCCTTCAGAGGCTGTGGTGGACGATGATTGCTCAACAGAAAAGCCGCTGCTTTGCCCTCCCCTGTACACAAGAGGGTGCGGAATGTGGCCAGCTGTTGAAAAAAAGAGAAGAGTTAGTTTTAGCATAGAAAGTCACACCAATGTTAATGAATTGCCCTGCACAGAAAGTTAAGAAACTTATAAGCTTTCTTCTACTGGGAACTAAATGTACTTCAATGAAAATTTTCTAAGTTATGGGTCATACATCATAAAGCAACTCTTCTGCTAGATTCTTATCACAATACAAATACCTATGGGTTCAAAAATTAAGTATATAAGCTTTCTTCATTTGAAGATCAAAGTAATAAGAGAAAACAACATTTAGAAAGTGGTTTAAAGAGTACATATCTAGAGAGAAAATGTCACCTGCAAAGGCATAATGGGACAGTGGAAAGGGTTTTCCAAGCTGGGTCCCAGTCCTGGTTCTGCTACTAGTGAGCTGTGTGACCTTGGGAAAATCATTTATTGTCTCTAGTTTCCTCATCTATAAAGTGAAGCATTGGATTAGATTACCTCAATAGGTGTCATCCAGCTCTTGGAATTACACTGAATACTCACGAGCACTCCAATATAACATGGCCCAAATTTTCAAGGGAACCATGTGGTACTCATCCTACAGAATTTTCATCTTTTATGCACTGTTTTCCTTAAACAGTGATTTTTCTCTCACCATATGTGTGCCTTGTCAGCAACTAACTCTGGGAAAAAACTAGGAGTCTTCAACCACTTATAATATTTCAATACAATTTAAGCGATATAGGCATATTTCTCAACACAAGGGCTTACTTTTTCTTATCTCTCTCACACACACACACACACAATGCTTAATTATCTTACAAACTTCATATAGTACACAAAGTGTCAAGAAGAAAATAGAAATTACGAGAAATCACATCACAAAATATAACCACTGTTAACATTATGGAGTATATCCTTCTAGATGTTTCCTTATGTACAAGGACTATATGCACATGCACCAGTACACACGCTTGACATGTTTTATTGCAAAATAAGCTCAATTATACTAACTCTTTTGAAACCTTATTTTATCACTTAATATATATCCTTCACATGTCAATAGATATATCTATGTCACTATTTTTAATTGCTGAAAAGTTTTCTATTATAAGCTTGTTTTATAAATTATTTAGCAATTCCTTTGTGATTTAATATTACTTTTTAAGACTAAGCACAGGTCTACAGTAGTAAAATGAAGACTGGGTAAATTACCTGAATAATTTTACTGTCTCAAAAACGTTCACTAAAAACATATTGCCACACAAGTAAGTTTTTGGTGTCTGTTTTGCTGTTTTGAGTGAGTACAAAGTATTAAATTGTTGAGAATGAGAGTCTTCATTCTCTAAGTTTTGTTAGTCACCTAATCAAAGAGTCAAGGAAATTCAGACTAGGACACATATATTAGGTTTCCATCATCATCATTTACCTGAAGCCTAAAATATTTCTCTTAACAGTAGTAGCCAGGATGGGAGACAGAGGTGATGCAGGTCCTTCATAATAAATAGGCAACAGTTTATAACCACACCCTATGGAGATATGTTCAGTTATCATATACAAGCAGCTGTGTATTTCCACAAGTCATATTTTGAGGTGTCCTTTCAAAGAGTATAGATATGGGAAGAATAAGACAAATATTTACAACTTGCTATTACTCATGTTTCATTAGACCAGATCATTATGGCTAAAGCCAGATGGGACATATATAATTCTCTGGTAAAGTGAAGTTGCAGAGGCTAATGAAATCTAACCTCCACAGCCACAGAGAAGATGTCCAGTCTTCTGCAGATCATGGTGATCCAGGTCTACCTGGACTGGCCACTCCAGGTGACTGTGCTGGAATCCCAAGTCCTGAATCAGGGCACTGATTTGCCAGCCTCACCGAACACAACTATCCTCCCAGGGAAACTGCCTATTCCTCTGAAGATCTTGGCTTTATTTATCCCCCTATCCCCCTTTGACTCCTCTGCAAATTGATCATGGCTCCCTACCTCTGCAACACCTTAGCCTCATCCATCTAGAACTAGAACTTACTCTAGATCTTTCTCTGACCAGCCTGCTCATTTTGGTAAGAGTCTCTGAACCTGTCCTGATGTCTCATCAAACCCCTTCCTTTTTTGGTGCTGGATCGTCCTCCTGGTCCCTTAGCCCAGCTAGGTAGACCCTGACCTGCTAGGCTCTGCTTAGATTGGCTCCTATCAGTGTCATACCCTCACCAGGCCTCTGGCTTCCTTTAGGCAGAAAATCTGTCCCTTTGTCACTAAGGCTGACTCAGTATCTAAACAGCTCCTGGCAAGAATCTCCCCAGCTCAGGGTGAAGGCTGTTTTGCTGTTTTCTTTGGCTCTACTACTGAAAGTTTAAATTTCTTCTGTAGTGACCCCAGTAAGCAGAAATACCCTTTTCTAATGTTTTGTAAACAGCTTTGATTAGTCACTGTACTGCTCAAATGTCTTTAGTAGCTCTCCACTGCCTGCCGAAGTTGACTAACTAAAAATAAGCTCTCTCTTATAGAACATGGTGGGCCACATACTATGCTAAGTGTTTTACATTACATATCACATTTAATCCTCCAAAGAAGCTTATCAATAATATACCATTATACCCATTTTAAACATGAGGAACTCGAGGGAGAGTTAGGAAATTTCAGTAAATAAGTCATCTGGCAAATAAGCCATGCACTAACCACAGCACTACACTGTATCTCTAAGTGTTTTTTCTTTTTTTCTTTCTTTTTTTTTTCCATTTTCCCCTAATCTCTTCTTATTTGCTTCTTATTATGGAAACTGGCAGATATACAGAAGGGTAGATAGAGTAACATAATAAACCATCACCCAGCTTCAACATTCATAAACACGCGGCCAATTCTGTTTCATCCACACTCTCACCCATTCTCTCTCTCCAACTCCGAATCCTGCCCAAACTGTATTATTTTTAAGCACATTCCAAATATCATATCATTTCAGGTGTAAACATTTCAAAATATATCTCTAAAATATATAACATTTCAAACCCTATTAAGGCTCCAAAACAAAATTGTTAGCATGGCTTCCAAGCCTCTTGACCACCCAATTCCAACTAATCCTTCTAGATTATTTCCTATTATTCCACACACAAGTCCCACTCTAGGTCAGTTTTGTGAAGGGGGGTCCAAGAGCATCTGAATAGAAAGATTTTGAGGTGATTCTTAAAACTTGAGATTCCTGGACCCCCCCCCCCCAACACTCAGACTTTTGAATCAGAGTTTCTAACAAGGCCCAAGGATCCACATTTTGGTAAGCTTCATCAGGTGATTCTTGCATACTCTCAATTTTGACAACCACAGGTACAAAGTTACCCACATATTTTTTGCACTTCTCTTTTTTGCCTTTATTTATGCTATTCTTTCTTGAAATACCCCTTTCCTTTATACTCCCAACCTGTCCCCATTTTTTGAAGCAACCCAAATGTAAGCTCTTTCATGAAGTCTCTTCCTGATTTCTCCACTGAAAACTAGTCTCTCCCCTTCTGAAATTGCCTTACACCTTATATTCTCTTACAGTACCAAGCAAAGCCACTGTGTTACAGTTTTTTATGCATTTATTTTACCCCCTCTGTTAGATTATAAACCACGGGAGGACAAGGGCCTTTTTAACACTTGTTTATACCTCTTGCATCACGCCTTGCAAAAACTGGCAATTATTAAACAATTCTAGAATTGACTTATACTGTCTTCTAAAATTTAAATCTTTAATTTCAAAGATAATTAGATAGCTTTATATAGTAAGTCAAAATTAATATTCAAGTGAATGAATTCTTTCCTCAATTCACACATAGTCTGAAGATGCAGAAGTTAGGGAAATTTTCCTAGATTGTTAATTATCATTAATTACAAAATAAAAAATTTTACTATTAAAAAAGGACATTAGAGTTTTGATTCCAGATATACTGGACTAAGACTCTGCAGACAACCTTCCTGTAGAAAAAGACAACTGTGAAACCCAGACACAATACAAAAATCAACCAGCTGCAGGTACTAAAGAGTGAACAGAAGTAGAGGGATTCAGATGGGGAGTTCATGCTCACTTGGAGAGATGGGAGCCCTCAAGTGAGTTCCTGTCTCTCCAGTTTTTCACTTGGACAGGGTGGAGTCTCTGCAAGGTGCATAGAGCTGCTATGGGGTATACCTGTCTTGAAAGGAAAGAGCCAGAGAGAGGATCCCCAAACTCATACCCAAGAACTACACATGTACTGAGACTGAAGCTACTGCACAAGAAGGAAAATCTGCAACTCAAGCCCAGCCAAGAAAATTACATGCCAACACAAAGGAAGCAGTGCTCATCAGAGAAAAATAACAGATCCAGAATCTCCACAACTTAATGTTCGTAACATCTAGAATGCAATAGAAAATTACTCAATATACAAAGACTCAAGAAAATGGAATACATTTTAAAGAAAGAAAAATCAACAAAGTGAGACTCAAGATTACCCAAATTTGGAACTTACAAGAATTCTAAAGTGGCTACTTCAACTACCTGTGGGTTATATGAAGTTAAACAAAGCATACTTTTTAGTGCATGAGAAATTTCAGCAGAGTAATGGGAAGTCTCATCAGAGAAATAGAAATAACAAAAAAGAATCAAGTATAAATTTTAGATCTAAAAAATATAATTTCTAAAACAAATATTCACTGGATAAAATTAACAGGCAAACTGACATGACAGAGAAAGAGCAAATGAACTTGAATATAGATCAATTGAAATTATCCACAGTGAAGAACAGAGATTTTTAAAAAGATTTCAAACTAATAGAGCCTCGGAAGGAACCTGTTAGATGTTATTAAAAGGTCAAATGTTTGCATAATTAGAATATCATATATGAACGCAACCTAAGTGTCATCAACAGATGAATGGATAAAGAAGATGTGGTGTGTGTGTGTGTGTGTGTGTGTGTGTGTGTGTGTAATATTATTTGGCCAGAAGAAAAGAATGAAATTTTGCCATTTGCAACAACATGAATAGACCTGGTAAAATAAGTCAGAGAAAGACAAATACCATATGTTTTCACTTATGTGTGTAATTTACAAAATAAAACAAATGAACAAATATAACAAAACAGAAACAGACTCAAGATAAGAGAACAAAACAGTGGTTACCGAAGGGAGAGGGCTTGGGGAAGGGCAATATAGGGGTAGGGGATTAGAGGTACAAACTACCAGGTATAAAATAAAGAAGTTATAAGGATGTAATGTAGAGCACAGGGGAATATAGCCAATATTTTGTAATAACTTTATGTAGAGTATAATCAATAAAAATAATAAATCACTATGTTGTATACCTGAAATTGATATAATATTGTAAGTCAACTCTACTTCAAGTAAAAAAAAGAATATCGGAAGGAAAGAAAATGGGACACAACACACATAAAAATTAACTCATAAATAATAGAACACTTAAATGTAAAAGCTAAAACTATTACTTAAAGTAGGAAAAAGTATTTTGTGGTATATAGTTAGGCAAAGATTTCTTATCAGGAAACCAAAAGCACAAATGATAAAAGATAAATTGATAAAATGACCTTCATCTAGATTAAGAACTTTTTAACTTTTGCTCTTCAATAGATATAGTGAAGCGCTTCTCTGGTGTCGCAGTGGTTGAGAGTCCGCCTGCCGATGCAGGGGACACAGGTTCGTGCCCCTGTCTGGGAAGATCCCACATGCCACGGAGCAGCTGGGCCCGTGAGACATGGCCCCTGAGCCTGCGCATCCGGAGCCTGTGCTCCGCAACGGGAGAGGCCACAACAGTGAGAGGCCTGCATACCGCAAAAAAAAAAAAAAAGATATAGTGAAAAAAAAGAGAGGCAAACCACAGACTGAGAGAAAATACTCTGCTAGAGTGTTTTGAATGCTCCCTCTTGGAAAAGGCCTTTAACTCCAAACCTGAAGGAGGAGCAGGAGTGTTTATGTACTATATGATTCCATTTAAATAAAATTTTAAAATGATAACATTCTAGTGACAGCATCTCAGTGGTTGCCTGGGGCCATGGATGAGGAAGAAGATGGAGTACAGAGGGGCACAAGGAAACTTTTTCAGCCAAGGGATCCATTCTATGTCTTGATTGTAGTGGTTGTTACAATAACCAAAATCATCAGTTGCACACTAAAATTCATGAATTTTATTGTATTCAAATATCGTAATAAACAAAAAAAGAAAAAAAATTCTTTAAAAAGGAGTACAGAATTAAAGCCAAGTATTCTGCACATCAAATTTCAGCAGGTCAGTAAGCCACTATAGATAATCTGGCATAAACCAAAGAGACTTGGCAAGAGAAGTCAGCCTTCCAAAGAATGACAGATCTGTTATCAGAAGTAGCAAAAAACAGTGTATCTGTTTACTGGCCTGGCAGTTAAATCAAGCATTCCTGTAAATGACTCTCTTTCTTTAGGGAGAAAAATGGACTTGGATCAAGAAAAAGAAAATGAAAACCATCTGATTTGCCCTTTAGGTCAAACAATGACTTGGCAAAACATAGCAGCAGGAAAAAAACCTAGAAAAAACTTGGCACCAACTTACTAAAAAGAGGATTTAATCTTCACAGATAGTGACATTATATGGTGGAATTGAAAAATAAATAAAAATACTATTTTCCAGTGGTTTCTAAAATAAAGAGCTGCTAAAATTGAGATTAAAAATTATCTTTTGAAAAGTAATCCTTAAATCAATGGTATACACAAAAGACATTTTCATTTTACTTTATATAAAAGAGTTAAGCAACTAAATAATCTTATCAACCCTTTCATGCTTTGGATTTTTAAAATATGCTTTCTATTTTAGAACAGTTTTGGATTTACAGAATTCTTGCAAAGATAGAATAATTAGTTCTCGGATACCCCACACTCAGTTTCCCCTTTTATTGTTTTTCATTCACTTTTAAGGATGCACACAATAGTTTCCTGTTATTAACATCTTGCATTAGTATGGTACATTTTTCACAATTCGTGAACCAATATTAATATGTTATCATTAACTGAAGTCCATCCTTTATTCAGATTTCCTTTGTTTTTACCTAACATCTTTTTCTGTTCCAGGATCCTATCAGGAAATGGCATCATATTTAGTTGTCTTGTCTCCATGAGCATTTCGTGATTATGACAATTTCTCAGACTTACCTTGTTTTTGATGACCAGTTTTGAGGACTACTGATCAGGTATATTGAGAATGTCTCCCAACTGGGCATTTTCTGATGTTCTTCTCATGGTTCAAATGGGATTTGACTCTTAAAATATCTTTTGCTTCATTCTTTAAATCTTAAAATCACCATAATAATTTGGATTATTACGATATTATAATCATCATGATAATTTGGATTATTAAGATATTATAATCATCATAATAATTGGGATTATTACTCAGATAATCATTTCAATCTGGTTAAAAATAAAATGTCTGAAAGTGTTCCTGCTACAGTAGATTTAAGTGAATGCCTCAAAGTGAATTACCACTTACACTAAAGCTCTAAAATACAGCTATTATTTTATAAACTCTAACTGCATAAAAACAACATTAATAATTAACATTAATGAATTGAGCTTCAAATAAGATACAGTAGTGAATTCACAGCTAGGCAGTCAGTCATTCCTAAACTTGCAGGGAGTTATTTTTGATTCAGTTAACTTTATGTATTTTAAGTAACTAAATATATATTTTGATATATATTGTTTTCCAAATCACAGGTGGATTGAAAAAAATTATTTTCCAGCTGGCTTTAAGGAATAAAGAAATTCTTGAAATATGAGGGAAAACATGATTCCCTTAATATTACTAACTTGATGTTATAATGTATTAACTCTTACTATTAACCTATTCAAATTTAATAAAAGAATGTAAAAGTAAACAGTTTAGCACATGAAGGGGAGGAAAATGAACCCCATTAATAAAGCCACTGAATCTGTGACAGGTCATTTTTCTCATGATGCAACTCACCTCATTTATGATGGAAAAAATTCACAGGAATTTCCGTGTCAGTCAAGCTCAGGATTTCTACCCAGACTTTTATAAAATGTTTTAATACGTATGCCCCAGATTATTATTTGGCTTTCATTCTAAAGACAAGGTCTACAGAAGTTGGATGTGTTCAACACCCCAAGGGGAAAAGTTACCTAATGTGACCTTCGTAAAGGTGAAACAGCTCTAGTCTTTGATTGGATGAAAGATATAAACCACTAGGCAGGTGGGCCAGCCCAGGACAGGAGTACTTTATTAGATGCAAAAATTACTAGGTTATGTTCTTACTAAGATTTCGCAGCATATAATTTGAAACGGAAAACAAAACAAAACCCGTTAGGTACAGCATCCCAGAGCACAGAGCATCCACCCGGCAGATTCGTCAGTCACAGGATGGGTTCACAGCTCTGGCCAGAGTCTCTGGGCACCAAAGACATTCCGAGACTGACTGACCGACTGACTATGGGGGCTCTATAAGCATTTATCAGAAGAACCAGTGAGGAAATGTCCTCACAAGAAGAGTACAGGCAGCCACCCACAGCCTCTTAGCAAATGCTTAAAGCCCCTCAGGCAGCTTCACAACAGTTTTGTCAATAAAAGCCAAAAGATCAGATGGACTTCTTAAATTTAACAAGTACACACATTTCTTAGGGTGCTATGCCCAAGGCTGTTCTCACCGTCCCCTTTCTAAATGTGAGGTCTGTAGGGGAGGCAGGTGCAGGGACTGAGGTCAAAAAGGAGACTATCACCTTTTGAGAGAAGCTTCTCTCCTGATTTTCCCATTTGTATCCCAGACTGTTAATATCTCAGACCACACAAAAGAAAATAAAAACAAACAAGTATAGCCCTTAAAGTGGCACTTCACTTCCACCCGTGCCTGTTTGCACATTGCATTTCTAGGAAATGGGAAAGAAACCATCTAATCATAGAAGGTCAAATAAGAAAGGGACATAAATCTCATCTGGTCCAACCACCCATCTGACTAATGAAGAGAAAGGTAAAGCCTTAATTTCAGGCTTCACAACAGCAGAAATGAGGTCAGGGTTTGAAGAAACACACACACACACACACACACACACAAGATTAAGCCCAATTTTCTCTAGTGAATCAGGATCAATGTGGAAAAAGCGATATACCTGTTGAGAGCTGATGTTTATAGGTTGTTTTAAAACGATCCATGTGACGCTCTCTAGAAGAGGTGGGACTGTAAGGGAACCAGGATATGTCCAATAATCCCAGCGTGGAGGAAGCAGAGATAATGGGTCAAAATTTGTGAATCGAGTTTGTTTACCCTGAGGAAGAAAAGAGAATTCCCACAAATTACAATGGGAAAGCTTTACACAGACCTCAAAAAAACATACATCCATTGAAATATTATTTCACTAGAATTCTGTAATTCATGGAATTATTTAGTATCTGCTTTTCATATCTTAAAAAAAAAAGAATCTGCCTTAATCTAAAAATTTAAGATGAAGTAGCGCATCACCTAGATTTATTTAAGAAGCTCAAGATTTATTTTTTAATGTACGTGGTCTTTAAAATGTGTTGCAACTAAAGGCTTACTCTGCAAAACTCCAATAAAAGAAACTAATTATGCAAAAATAGATGTATTAGTTATTGTTTTAGATAACTTAAGACCCCTTCATAATTTTCAAGAGATAAATGGTAATAAACTACTTCTGTTCTATTGGTCAAGTATGTTCCAAACCTGCTTCCAAGCCGGCAGCATATGCTATGTCAAAGTCTAAATTTTTAAAAGAAGATAAGAGAATTCAGGAGAAACCAAGGAATATATTAGTCACTAGTAAATAGCAATTAATTTTACCTTTTCTTTAATGGAATCCAAAATATCAGTAATCTTTTGAAGTTGGGGATTATGCTCACCAATCTGAAAACACAAAATTTCAGAAGAAATGGTTACTGTAGTACATCAGGTCTGAATCACTCCATTTCAGTCACTATTTTTAAATTCTTTAAAAAAAAAAAAAAAAAAAAAAACCCTAAGCCAGCCCAGAACAAACAAACAGTGATTGTTCTATAGTGAGGCTCTCTTTCACCTGCCAGCCTTATCAAGCCAGAAAAATCTAAACAACAAGATAATATTACAGGGCTCCTTGGCTGAACTATAACTTTGATTCCAAAACTAGCAGTAACAGCTTCATATTTGTCAGCTTTATGAATGTTCAGGGTACAGATTCTCTTGAGAGAAACTTTGCTTAGGAAACTCTTACATAACACCTGCACTATTAAACCAGATGTGACTTTCAGACCCTAGATCCAAACCAACTATTGGTGACAATCAAAACATTAGAGGAAAACATCTCCCACTTTCAGCTTAAAATGACTTGAGGTCCTGAATCAAGGAAATATATCATCATGAGGAGAATCCTTCAGAAAAATATATATACTTCTTTTCATTTATTTGGGGTGTCCTGAATCTCTCTGAAGGTTTTAAGTCCTTGGGATTCAAGTATAATGCCTTGCCCCACTTGGATCTCACTGCCACCACCAGACTTGGGGACCGAAAAAAGGAGCTGCTGCTATGCATGCCAGTCTCTGCTCTGCCCCATGCTTCCCCCTGTCCCAGTGCAACGACTTACAACACCAACATCAGGCAGAGTCAGGGGCATATCGAAAGTGCACACCCTAAGGAATGTGGTCGCAGTGGGAGCTGAGCGGCACAGCCCACCCACAGGTATTATGACAGTGATACCTCCTGTGAATATCAGACAAAGGAAAATACAACAGAATCTTTTAAAATGGTCAGTGTGTTTGGGACAAAATACTATTGTGGTCAAACTAGTGCTTCAAGAATCAGGAACTTGGGCTTCCCTGGTGGCGCAGTGGTTGAGAGTCTGCCTGCCAATGCATGAGACACGGGTTTGTGCCCCGGTCCGATCCCACATGCCACAGAGTGGCTGGGGCCATGAGCCATGGCCACTGAGCTTGTGCGTCCGGAGCCTGTGCTCCACAACGGGAGAGGCCACAACAGTGAGGGGAGAGGCCACAACAGTGAAAGGCCCACATACCACAAAAAAAAAAAAAAAAAAAAAAGAATCAGGAACTTGAATTTTACCCCCTATCCTGTCTCCAAATATTGAGCAGTCAGGAAGAGCCTATTATAAAGATTTTCTTCTCAAGATCTCAGTTGTTACTTCTGCTACTATTGTTGCTGCATCTGCATTTGCTATTCACAAAAAAATGATCAATGGACAATGAGACGTATCATAAGACAATGTTCCTAGGGTAGTTCTGGGCCCTTAGATGAACCATAAACTAATATACAAAACTTTAAAATTCACTTCAAAGGGAAAACATTAAACCTAGAACTAGTTTACTATTAAAAAATGGTAGACCATCTACCCCATGATTGAAACTCTTTATCCAACATGGCTGACTAGTTATTCAAAATGAAATTAATGATTCTCACCTGTAAAAATACGCCCAAGACAGCTAGTCCATCTGGCTCATGAGCTGCCTCAACAAAGCTGGGGTATTTGTCTGAATTCCAGTGAACAACGTGGAGCTGAAAGGGAGGAACACAGCATAATTCAAATGCTTTTTTTAAACACCCTTAAAAACATAAACGCAAATAAAACATTTATATAGATCTTCTGGTGTTGTGCACTTATATGTATAATGTCCAGAATCCTCTTCTTTACTTTTGTCTAAAAACTAAAGTACACAGGTGAAGGACCATGTCACTTTGGTCTGTGGTGTACTGTGCTGAAGTCCACATCACTAGAAGGCTCTGGAGCATCCTGTCAAGCCTCTCCAGCCCTAACAATCTCCAACCATGGCTCCCCCATGTCCACAGATGGGACTGCAATTGTGCAGCCTTCAATTAGACCCCAGCTGGCAGCTGAGTCCAACACACGAGCGCAGGGTCATAGGCAAGTGGAGAGAAGTCAACCTCCACACAGTAGGTATTTGGGGACAATCCTGCTGCTGAGGACAGCGCCAGTTGTTCCTGAAACTGCCAGTCAAATGTTCATCACTGCAGTTTAAGACTTTTTATGGCTTGAAAATGCAAATTCTCCTTAGGGGTAATTATTTTTAGCAGTATTTAAACATTTTCTAACTTCTAAGAATATGTTCAGATCCTCTGTTGAGAGCAAGTTTTAAGAGGGAAAAAGAGGCTTCAGGGTCTTGTAAACAGAGGCATCTGAGGAAGAAAATGAGAGGCAGCTGGTGCTACTGATGAGGGGGGGAAAAAAGAAGGAAGAGACAAGGAGTTGGAGAACCTGGAACTCTAGAAAACAGGCTTCACCCACTTCACAACTTCCAAAGGTGTCCTAAATGTCCTACAATAGTAAACAATGCAGTATCCCAAACTCACAAACAAGCGTGAAGGGTTGTAGAATGACAGTAAGGCAGAAGACTACTCTTAGAGGGTCTTCATTCCTGGTTAAGGGAAGGACAAACTGAGATAGAATCCAGAGGGCAATGCAGGCACCCAAATGACTTGGCCAAGATCATTACTCGACCATGTTGTCCAAGGACCCTCCATGAAGGATGGACTTCAGATAAGACCTCTTTCAAATGAGTACTTTTGGCACCTCGGGGAGGAAACACTTATTTATGAAAGGTTTCATGCACAAATCACCTTTCTGACTGTTACAGAGAGAATTTAGTATATTCAAATGAATATTTTTATCCCTTCCTTTAAATATAACTTCACATCTCACAGGCAACTAATATGGGAGGCTTTCTAGATAAATAAGAGTTACCATAAACTGGGAACTGTAAAACTATAAAATAGTGCACCATTCACAAACAATCAAGGAAGACTGTGGCATATCTAGATGGAAAATACAAAAGCAGATTCTTCTGGTGCCATGTTCTATGTTGATGTCAGATAGCTGGGAGAGGCACAAAGCCTGAAAACATTGGATGACGAAACAAAATTCATGTGGCTCACATGAGACAGATATGTTGCACTGTAAGGGAGAGGTAGGAAAGTATGCTAAAGTTGTTTTAAGTGGCTCCTTGCCAACATAGTTCACTTTGTAAGAGATGACACCAAAGAGATAGAAAGATGTGAAATGCCCTCTTCATGTTCACAACTCCAACAGATTAGAAAATTAATGTGTAACTAAAGAGACATGAATCTATCTGTATGTCCTTCCACTGGTTAAAAACAACAATTGTTTGAAATATTATAGGAGACTAAAGCAAGAAAAATGTTTTGTTTTTTAAACAAGTCCTTCTCTCTGCCACACACTTTGCTTAACTGGCAGCAGTATCTTCAGAGCCACTGATATCAGCTTTATTAGCATTTGTATTTGAACTAAAACTCAAACAAACAACAAACTCACATTTCCTAACAGTGACAGCCACAGTGATTTGAACTGAATGAAAAGAAGTTACAGTAGCCACTGCAAAAATGGAAATAAGGGCTTCCCTGGTGGCGCAGTGTTTGGGAGTCTGCCTGCCGATGCAGGGGATGCAGGTTCTTGCCCCGGTCCGGGAGGATCCCGCATGCCGCGCATGCCACAGAGCGGCTGGGCCCGTGAGCCATGGCCGCTGAGCCTGCCCGTCCGGAGCCTGTGCTCTGCAACAGGAGAGGCCACGGCAGTGAGAGGCCCGCGTACTGCAAAAAAAAAAAAAAAAGATGGAAATACGATTCTTCCCTATTGGAAAGCAATTTCTAAATAATAGTATTTTTCAACTTTAGTATTTTTAAATTGCATACTATTGCTACATAAAATGTGCTCATTAATGTCGAAATTGTAATTTTACTATCAACTACATATTTAATACACTCATTATGTATTTGGCATAAATTGTAATCAGATAAAGTTCCAAATATGCAGTGAACTATTAGCCTACTTTTTGTAGATAGGTCACTCTCAGGATAAAGTCTTTCATGATTTAGATTACTTTAATCTCTGTAATGTCACAAATCATTAGATTAGGCTCCAAACTAAATTTTTATAGGTTACAGCTTTAAATGTCTTTTTTCCTTTCATTTTTTTCTTCTTTTTTTTTTTTTTTTTTTTTTTTTTTTCGGT
>NW_006788722.1:2361629-2380361 GCF_000442215.2 Lipotes vexillifer
ACACAGGCTCCGGACCCGCAGGCTCAGTGGCCATGGCTCACGGGCCCAGCCGCTCCGCGGCATGTGGGATCTTCCCAGACAGGGGCACGAACCCGTGTCCTCCGCATTGGCAGGCGGACTCTCAACCACTGCGCCACCAGGGAAGCCCCATATTTTTATTTTTTAAGAGGACACAACTTGATGATAGTCCTGAAGTTCGGTACGAAAGTAGCTGGAAAAACTAAACAACCCCTAGGAATCACTTATGATAGCCAAGCACAAAGGGATCCTTTTGAATCTGAAACCCAAAGCAAATGACTCCCAAATACCTCCATCTCCCACCCTGACCTCTTCTTTAAACTCCAGGTTTGTATCCAGTAGCCTATTTGAACACGAGACTAGAATATCTATAGTTGTCTCTCCAACTTAACATGTCCAAACAGACAGTTCATTCCTGTCTGCAGCCTGCTCCTCCCTGGACTTTCCCATCTCAGCAAATAGCACAGCCATTCTCATGGTTGCGCAAGCCAAAATCTTAAGAGTGCTTCTAGATTCCTCTTTTTCCTTCCTTCAATCTTGACATCCTTCTCCTTGGCAAGTCCCATGGATTTTACCCCCCAAACATATGGATTCGTCTAGCTCTCTTCATCTCCACCACCCCATAGTACAAATCACCATCATCATTCATGTGAACACGTTCATAGCCTTCTAGTTTGTCTCCCTGCTTCTTCAATGTTTGCCCAAACTCTTAGCCATGGAGCAGCTAGCTATATTTTATAAAATATAAAGCAGAACATGCCATTGCCCTGCTCGAAACCCTCCATTGTCTTTGTCCTGCTACATGAAGATAAACTCCGAACTGCTCACCAAGCCCCCCAAAGCCCAACGTGGTATGGCCCCTGCAGGCCTCTCTGGAACATGGCTAATAATTTCTCCTCTCTCATTAACTCCAATCCTGGAAGCCAATGTCTTTGCCTTCTAGAACATGCCAACCTCATTTCTGCCTGAGAGCACCTGGACCTGCTGTTCCCACTTATCAGAAAGATCTCCCTAGATTTCTTCAGAGTGGCTTCTTCTGGTCATTCAGTCTCAATTCACTGATCATCTCAAAGAGGCCTTTCTTAAGCACCCAGTTACTCTACCAGATCATGTGGTATTGTTCCTATCAAAGAACTTACCACATCCAATTTATTTATTTGTTTATTGTCGACCTTGAACACCCACCAACCCTGAGGTCTGACCCAGACTTCCTCTTCTTCCAGTTACATTCCTATCTCAAGCCAGAAACACTGACTCCTTCCCTCCCTCACCCTCAACCCCAAGTAATCACCAATCACCCCACTAAAGTGGCACTTCTAGCCAGCCAGCCCTCCAGCTGCACTATGTCCTATTACCTGGAACATTCCCGAAAGCCTCCTGACTGGTTCCCTTTATCCACTCCTGCTTCAACCCAATTTATTCTCAAACTATAGTTTGAATGATATTTTTAAAACACGTATATGATCACTTCCTGATTCAAAGCCAATCAGTGGCTTCTTGTTACACTTAGAATAAAGTTTGCAACACTCACATGACTTACCTTAGTAAGATGAGATGCCTCTAGCCTCCCAACTTTACCTCTAACAACTCTCCCTTTTCTACTTCGTGCTCTAATCACACTGGTCATTCTGTTCTTCAAATATGTTAGAATATGTTATACTCTTCCCCAGCCCCAGTACTCACACATGAGTCTATGCAGGCGCTCTCCCCTTTGCCTGGCTCACTCCTGCTCCTGCTTCAGGTTTGGGTAAAGACTTTTCCATGAGGAAGTGCTTCCTGACCCATCCCTTCTCCTTCCCAGCACTCCCTTTAGGATGAGCACGAGTAAATTGGGCCAAGATGGGGGACATGCTAGGATCTCAATGAATTCTTAAAAGAATGAATGAATGCATGCATGCATGAACAAATGAAATAAATAGCCTTAAACATACATTAAAGAACAGTGTGAAATTCCAGTCAAAGCTTCATCTTCTTCAAGAAGGAAAACCTACAAAGATGGCCCTTGCTCTGCAAGTAAGGACTCTGAGCCTCTGACTAATTTCAGAATATATGAGGGCCCTTTCCAGGAAACCACTTGCCAACTCAGAGTCAACCTCTCTGAGAGTATACTTTGAAGTTTATGAAGTTAGAAGGTGTAAACATAAAGCAATGTGACCAGTTTTCCTAAGCGGCTTAGGAAAATTACAGTTCAGTGATCCAAAGCCAGCTCTTAATCTGCACAAAGCTTTTGAAAGTTAGAACATGTCAAATTTAGAACACAAAACTTTAGAAAGCAAACATGAAAACTATTCAGTAGGTGATATAAACTGAGACACTGTACAGATTCAGGAGTTCTGCTTTGTACATTCTTGGCATCTTTTGTCCACTTTGGATGTAGATTTTATTCCTCCACCCGAAGGGAAGAGCAGGTCCCATACCCTAAGCACTTGGCCTCAAGCAAAAGTGTTTTAGTAGGCAAAAAGGACGTTTTGGTTGATAGTGTCAGACAGCAGATGTATAAGTCAACAGAAAAATAAAACTGGAAAGAAGTCTATTTGCTGAATCTCTCTGAACAGCAGGGCTATAAAAGAGTGTCTCAACTCCACAGGTCAGTAATCACAAGAAAAATGAAGAAAAACTGTACTTGCCTGGTAACATTTGCTCTGTCTTGCCTACTAGGCGACTCACAAGCCACATTATATATTTTCACATAAGTAGCTTTGGTTGAGTCAAACAATAATTCACTTTCATCTCATGGTAAAGCTGGGTGTTAGCAATATTTAACTTTTTTTTTTTTTTTTTTTTTTTTTATTGGCAGTACGCGGGCCTCTCACTGTTGTGGCCTCTCCCGTTGCGGAGCACAGGCTCCAGACGCGCAGGCTCAGCGGCCATGGCTCATGGGCCCAGCTGCTCCGCGGCATGTGGGATCTTCCCGGACCAGGGCACCAACCCATATCCCCTGCATCGGCAGGCGGACTCTCAACCACTGCGCCACCAGGGAAGCCCAATATTTAACAGTTTTAAAGCTTGAAGTATATTATGCTTTGTCCTTTAACCAGAGGATTAGAAAAAGTAGAATATTATTAATGAATATGATTATAAGGAAAAGAAGTTCACTCCCCAATGGAAAAAAAAACAAGTCAATGAACACTTTACCAACGACCTGAATAATTAACAGAGACTCCATTTTAATACCTGGGGTTGTAGAGGTAATGTAGAGTTTAGGAGAGTTTGTGACTTTACTTTTTTTCCCTAAGAGGAACTTGGCCACTTACTATTAACTCTATTACATGGACTTTACGTGATCTTAGTATATATTTGTGTCTGGACCAAATGTGTACACAGTTGGGCCTAAACCAAATGTTTCTTTCTCTCCCTTCTCACTGGCTTTTCAAGAAATACAACAGAGTTTATAATTGGTATTGGACAGACCTGGGTTTCAAGCCATCTCAACTGCTTCCTAGCTGGATAAGTTACTTAGTCTCTCTAAGTCTTTATTCATTTCTAAAATGGCACAAAAACCCTAATCTCTAAGACTCAGAAGGGCCAAACGTGTGGCTCTCATGTTGATAAACTCTCATGCTGACAGAATAAAGTGATTTCAGTCACTGAGATACCTAATCTGGCATAAGGAGAGTTGTCTTCTGTGTCCCCAAAATCCCATCACATAGAAAAACTCTGAGTGATGAATACAAGTCTGATGGCTCACCTCTGCGGCATATCTCACGCCGTCCACCACGTGTTCAGAGCCGTGATCATCGGTGGACCCCCAGTGAAGGTGAAACTGTCGTAACCTGTAGCTTCCGGTGAGAGGACCCCCACGCAGAACTAAACATCAATACATTTTAAATTGTCAGCAAGAAAAAAAAAAATTACACATCCTGTCACAACCCACAGCATCTCCCTGGATCACTCAACATCTCCATGTCCTTCAAAGAATTTTTTATAAATGTCATTCAGATGGCTGACAGGAATACAACTTTTAAATATATGAAGAGTAAAAACAAACATTTTAAAAGGTTAAAGAGTCCACAATACAGGTTTTTATGGAATATCTTGTAAATCAAAAGAGATACACTGGTTAAAAGTAGCAGAAACTGGGAGTTTGTAGAGGTAAAGAATTGCTCTGTTTAATGGAGAATGTCAGCCTCTCTAAATAAAAATGTGATGTGCTAAGAGCTCCATCTTGAACACGGTAGAACAGCCTAGGAATACGGTAAGAGAACAGGCTTCAGCGTTAGGGGTCCTGGGGCTCACGCCCTATTTACTAACTGTGTCATCTTGCACAAATCCTTTAACTTTGAAACCTCAGCTCTCCTGTCTATAACCTCTAGAGAGTAATGTTACCTCCTCCTGATGCTGTTGTAAAAACAGAAGAAAAATTGAACACAAAGTACTTATCACTGCGTGGCAGAAAGTCAGCATGCTGGACACATTAGCTATTATTACTATTTTATTGCTGTTATGATTACTACAAAAACTGGCAAAGTAAGCATGTCTTTTATACTTGAATTCTATCTTCTTGGGGAAACATGAAATACAGGACAAAATTAACTCTTTTAAAATAATCCATCATATCTTTGTCACTTTGGCAGAGTATATTTTAGTACTTTGCCTCAACACATATGATCTCTAAAACCGTGGCAATAGAATCATATATTAAGTATACAGAAAAGCTTTTTAGTAGAAAACATAGTCCTAAACTGTCTCCTCCCAATTAATCTTTATTGAGCATGTTTTAAAGGATATGGGAAGATATGGAAGCATTGCATGCTGATTACATCAAAAGCACTGCTAATCTCTCATTGACATTCCAACAGGATTAAGTGTTGGATTGGTATGGTGCAGCCTTAAACAATAGTTTGATTTAAATTACCCTCCTCTTCAGAAGATATATATATATATATATATATATATATATATATATATATATAACCTCAAAATTTGTCAAGAATGATGCACATTATATAAGAAGCAAAAGATGTTAAGAGGTATCGCACGCAGTTTTCTACAAACAACAACAACAAAAAAGACAAGATAATACATTTGACTAAGGCACACTCCTCTTTGAGCTATACTGTAGGAGAGAGAATGATCCAGACTGCCATCTGTATTGACCAGTACAACTGAACTCATTTCTCCCTTACTTGGTTTGACTTGGCTGAAGTTGAACATCACTAATTAAGAGTTGGTATAGTAGTTGGAATCAGCAGACATGGGAATAGTCCCAGCTTGGCTACTAAACTATGCCACCTTTCAAAACTCATTTAAGCCTCTATGGGCTTCAGCTTTCTTGTCTATATTTGTGATTGTTTGTTTAATTAGGAGATTGGACTGGGTGTTCTTTAATTTCTACAATTCCCGAAACTGCCTAAGGAAAAAAAAATGGGAGAGTGTATGATAAAATCTTTTGTAAGGTTGAATGGTTGGGGCTTCCTTTAGATTCATTTGCATCCAGATTTCTTTACAATAAATAAAGATAGCTATGTTCAGAGCCCTCTGAAAAATAAAAGAGAAGGGAGAACCACTTACACCAGACTCTAGGGCTTGCTCTTCTGTTCCTCTGTCACAAACAGAAAATTGTACTGTTTCTTCTCCCACGGAACAATGTTCACGAGGGCAGAGACCATCTGCTCGGGTCTCTGTTGTACCCATCCCATCACCTAGCACAGTAACCATCACAGAGGAGATGCACAATAAATATTTGATGAAGGAATGAATAAAATATTTGATTTGTATTTAAACAAAGAGTTTCAAAGATGATTCACAGATAAATTAATTTAAAAGGCTCATTTCCCTGACTCCATATAGCATGGATGCAGTGGCATTCCAAACAAAAAGAAATCAACAGCTCTAGTGTCTCTTTTTCCCTTGCTATTGCATAATAAGACCTGAGCTGAACCATGAAGTCATTCCTTCACAGATAAAAAACAGCTTAGAGAGCTTGAGTGATCAATGTGGAATTGACTTTGGGAGAAGATGCAAACAAGCTGGCTCAGGAGAAAGAAAGTGATACCAAAAAACACACACATTATTAGGGAAACATCCAAGAGTACTGGTTGATCTCTGGAAAGCCTGCTCTGAATCCAGGGTTTAAAGCCAAATTAGCACAGCTCTGCTTAGTTAAGCAACAGAGATTGCCTTACTCTTTACATATCTGGACTTTGAGTGTTTTAACTAAAATATCCAACTTGGAACTATGATCAAATGTCTAATCATGAAGACCATTCTCCTGGAGCAGTGCTCTACCAAAGAAACACAGAGTGGGAAAAAAATGAGTCAAAATACCAAGGTTAATCGCCAATGTTGAGATGGTCTATAATAAAACAACTAAACAGCTAAACTATGATATAAAATGAATAATGGTGACAAAAATTATTTTTTAATGAGGATGATTTAGTGTTTTAAAGAGTCAAATTATTCATCTTACTTTCCAACCTAGATGAATAAATATATATTGTTTCCATCTTATGTTTGAAAACTAGTAATTATTTCTCCAAAATCACACTTAGCATATATATATATATATATATATATATATATATATATAATACTTCATGTATCCCTCCATTAAGATTTCTTAAAAAGTCTATTCCAAATAAAACTTTCATATAAGAGATCTACAGAGATCAAGATATATAATATCATGTATCCCTCCATTAAGATTTCTTAAAAAGTCTATTCCAAATAAAACTTTCATATAAGAGATCTACAGAGATCAAGAAACCAGAGTTAATTTTAAAGTCTGAGAAAATTTTAATAACTTAGTAAAAGGATATCTGTCATTTGCTATATGCTGCAAAGACCAACTAGGAACATATGCATTACTCTATTGAACTTAACTTTTTTTTTAATTGTTAGTAATTTGCTTACTCTACTCACTTTCTGAAACTACACTGTCGTCAGCTGCCTAAAATGATAAGCAAGGCTGGCAAAACAAAATCAGAAAAAAATTCATTTAGAAAGCAAAACACTTGTCTGTTCACGCATTTATTGTCTATCTCACTAGGATAAAAACTCCTTTAAGACAGAATTGATCTCATTCTCTTGTATACCCAATGCCTGGGACAGTGCCCAGATCAATAAATGTTACTAACATAAAGTAAGAAAGAGACCTCACCTGTAGAAACACTCCCTCACAAACTTCAGTTTGTAAGGATGCTACTGAAGTGACCTGAGCATCACTAAAGAGCATAGTCTTAGGACTTGTGAATCTAATAAAAGTCATGGACTGATCACTGTATGGTAAACAGTTCTCTGAAGTAAAACTAAATGAACAGCACATCTATATTTTGCTTGGAATCTAGGAAAAGAACAAACGAAGAGCACAGATCTGCCAGGATTATAGTGAGAGAGAGACTGAAAGAGAGAACGAAGATAGGAATGGTCCTAGCTACTGGGGCTTGAATTCTTTTCAGAGCCAGGACAGTCTTCATTAGTCTGGCTTCTGGCTTCCTTTGCTCTGAGCATGTGCACACCAAGTTACTCTCTGATCACTCATTCATTCAACAATTCTTAAGAGCTTATAATGGGCCAGCAACTGTGTTCAATACTAAATACACAATGAGCAAGGCCATCTCTATCCTCAAGAAACTTACAGAAGGAAACATAATTATAATAAAGTTTTATAATACATCATTGTCACAGATTGCCAATTTAGTTTCCTGTATATCTTGGCTCGGGGCGGGGGGACGGCGTGGATCACACAACTAAGGTTTGCTTACCCCCCATCTTTTTCTGTTTTTTTTCTTTTCTAATATATAATTTAAGATCTCGTACATTTGGTTAACTTCAGGCAGTTACCTAGAACTAGATAACAGGACAATAACTGAGAAATTGACAATTTTTAGAGATGAAAATTAAAGAACAGTCACTGAATCCATCAAGTTACTAGCATTCCTAGTAGGCCTTTCTTAGCAAGAAAGCAGCTTCCTTCCTTTTGACATCTTTTTAAAATTTCAGCCCAACATATCTTATCCACAGAAGGGACACAGACCATTATTATTTATTATTATTTTTATTACTAGTTATTAGTAGTTATTGAGTATTTACTATATGCCATGAACTATTTCATTTATTAAAACTTAAAAATTAGTACCACAGCCTTTAAAAATTAAATGTTCAAACAATGAATAATCCACCAATGTTCAAACTATTTAGGTGTCAAATGGTAAATATTAATTGATTTCTGGTGGTTTGTAATTCTATCGGGACTTCACCTACATATACTAATGCATTCTGTACCCTAATGCCATACCATGGTGTTGTCCATATCCTCCAAGAAACATCATATCAAAAAAATGCTTTTAACTGAAACATACGTTTATTGAGTACCCTCTGTGTGCCAGGCACCAGGTTAGGTAAATGAGTAAGACACAGCTGTTGCTCACAGGGAGACTTTAGCTGAGTGGAAAGAACCAACTGGCAGTCACAATGCAATGTGGGAAGTTCTGTAAGAGGACAGGCCTGGGATGCCACAGGAGGGGTGATGCGGCCAGTCAGGTGTGATTCCTGGAGAGGGGGGACCTTGTCTGTGTTCCGAAAAACCAGAAGCTAGGGGGAGAACACCCTTGTCTGCTACAGCCAATAGGAGTTGTCTCTAATGAATTTCTTCCTGTGTGAATTTCACATCTACCTGTCGCTTTTTAAAGGACTATTAAAATTCTGAAGAGTGGCTCCCCACAGGTTAATCACTGGTTGTGCAGCTGTGCAGCCAAAGAAGCCCTGCCAGGACCATGAGGAAGGTTTCACACCTGTGGTCTCTTGACTGGTGGGATTGAGAGTTAACCTTGGTAAGAATGGCTTCTTTATAAAATGGAGACTGTTTTACTCAAGTTAAAATGGCTTGTTACAGAAGTATCTTTGTGTTTTTTATAGTTTGTACCAAAGAAAAAGAAAAACCAGCAACAATTTATTTTAGCCATGGCGGTTTCTATGTTTTAATTAATTTAATCCCCCAAATTACCATGAAACATTCTCTTCATTTATCTTGAGACAGAAGAACGAGAATCATGACCTATATATATATGTAGCTTCTGTCTCAGAGGAATACTAAGTACTTTATGGATATTTTCAATTAAGCCTGGTAATTTCATTGTGATCTAGATAGAAATGAGACCTTTGCTTATGGGAGAGGGCACACACTACCCATTACGGACGCAGCGTCAAATCTGGAAACACAGACAAACTAATTCCACTGATTAACCCAAAGTAGAGGGAAAATGAGAGGAAGAGAGAGGGAAAGAGAGGGAGAGAGAGAGAGAGAAGACCAGGATCATCACTGAGCAAATTAAAGTAAGAATTTTTTATGACTAAGGTTTTTTATGAGAAAGTTTTAGATGAAGTACAATCTAATCATTTCTTATTCTAAAAGTAGGAATGGATAGCCTCAGTTTTTTGTTTGAGAGATCATAAACAGTATCAAACTACCATTATGGGTGGTATGGACTTTGTACTCAGAAACCTCGGACTACTTTTATAATGTACTATCACATCAACCATATCTATTAATACAGATTTATAAAACTGAGGGCCTGAAGGAAAGACAATTTAATATATGTAAAAAGTGAGGTTACTTACCCACCCAACCAAAAGTTGAAAAGTACCATGTGTTAATCTTTCCTTATGCATTTTTTAAATTGCTCTGATGAAAGTGAATCACTTTTATGAATTTAACAAATATGAGGAAGAAATGTAATGGGCTTATAATTTTTGCTAACAATGTAGCACTACATAAACACAAGATATTATTACTAAACTAAATCTAAGCTTAATGAATAAGTGAAGACTTTCTTCCAATTAAGGATTTTTAAAATTTATTTTTCATTAATAGAGTAAATACAGCATTATCCTAATATTAGACTTAAAATAAAAATAATTTGTCGGAAGCCTTCAAAAATGTTCCAAAATATGATTCTCTCTGATCTTCTCTTTAATCTTACTTTTAAACTTGGTATCATCTATTCTTTGGGCAGGAGGTATACTTGAATAAGGATTAAATGTTCATTTTAAAAGGAAATGCTCTTTTCTACTTCACTCAGTTTTTAAATAAACAAATAAACTAGTTTTTTTTTTGGTTGGTCTATTATTTATTCACCGTGTGAAAGACATTATTCCGTGAACTAATCAAACAAAACTTTTACTATAAGTTCTAGCAAAGTACTAATAAGGAACACACAGTGCATAGGTAGTTCAAATATGAAAGATAAGAATGTGTCATCCAATCAACCAAGCTCCTCACCCCAACCAAGAAAAAAAAGAAAAGCCAACCTGATTTGTCCTCTGTGTCATCAAAGTCAACATTGAAGGAATGGCCACTATTACTGATGATTTTAGCTGAGCTTGTGTCATACTTGATACTAAGAGGTCGGAGGGAAGAATCATACTTCACTTCTTTGGTTTTAATCTCAATTGGAGATTGTTGATCTCCATCAGCAACAGGGAAAAATTCATTCCAATGAATAGGACCTTTAACATATAGGACCAAAAGAAAAGGACTGAATAAGTTATTTAATTCAACAAATACTTGTTGAGTGCAATGCACTGTACTTGACATTGAAGAAAATACAAAGATTAATAAAATACGATCTTTACCCTCAGCACTTTAACATCTAATTGTTTTGTTTTGTTTTGTTTTGTTTTGTTTTACAAGACCAACTGCTTTTATTATAGGTATGGAAACTTCCTGGTTTGCCTTAATTCATCTTCAGAATTAAACTCACCCTTGTAGACAAAAGAGCATGTAAGTTTTATAAAGTACTTCACAAATGCCTTCTACTGAACTAAAAACAACACTACAATTCATCATTGAAAACAATGGGATTCAGTCTCAGCTCCAAGAATGAGATGTGATAGTTCCACAGGTCAGGTTTATGGGCTGAAAGAACTAACGGAGCTGAGAAAGCTGCATAGCAAAAAAGGGTGTAGTTCTTTAAAATGCTCTCCTCACTTCTATCACTCACTGTATCTTCACATGTCACCCAGTTCTCAGCTAAATTTCCTGTGAATGTGCAACAGGCAAACTAAGGAAATATGTAAATTTTTCACATATAAAATGACTGCACCATGTCAGGAAATGTAATATTGTTGGTTTTCTGCAGTAGAGTCAGGCAACAATTTATTTCTCTCTTTCTGTATTTCGGAAGGTCCTTCCAGGGTTGTTTTGCCAATACTACATTTGAATTCCAATACAAGGTACAACTGGCATCCTGGTCCTCATTCACAAATTCAAAATCGCATCAAGTTCCCGAATCGAACACATGTTTGATAAATTGAGGTGAAGCAATAAACTGACAATTCCCTTGTCTACTCTCACTTCTCTGGGAGATTCACGCAAGTTCTGCCTCTCAAAATCAACAGCAAGGTTGCAGCTTCCAGTAAGCTCCAAGCCCGTCTACAGACTTTACAGGTTAGAGGTTCTTATTTCCTCCTCTACTCTGCCTGTAATTTACACCGCCTCCACCAGGTCTGTAGAGCATGGCTGCTGACTAAGCTTTTCCCTACTCCACTAACCAACTAACTTGATTTCTCTAAAAATCAAGTACTAACTAAAACGACACAGCATGACAATGAATTAAGCATTTGTTACTAACAACAACAAATATTTTTTAAAGATAAGATTTAGAATGAAATTTCAAGAAATGCAAATATATCACAATTATCAACAGCTTCTAAATCTAACGCTTGTTATTACTCTTCTTTGCAAAAGAGAAAGCATAAATTCTTTCCTTTACATATGCTTCATGTACAAAAAAGTCATAGCATGAATACATAACCACAGACATAACTTAGAAATTGTTCTCTTATGAATCATACACTTTGGACTTGAAAGCAACTTGAACATCAAAAGTCCTTCGTTACATCTTATTACAGAAAAGGCATTGCATTTCCTTATTTACTAAGTACTTTCATTTACCTTTCTAACACTCTTTTTGTATACAATCTTGTCCTTTTTTCATGTGAAAAAATGTTCTATTTCACTACCCACAAGTATGAGTTAACCTAATGAGAATCGGATTTCAAGTATGCAACACGTATGTTATAATATATTAACTTTTTTCCAATCAGGAAAGAGCATCTTTCTCCTCTTAATTCCTTTATGCTCCTATTTCCAGTCCTTTATAACCAGAACTATTTTTAAAAGCAGAGGCAAGCCAAAATAAGATAAAAATAATAGCACTTTGCATTAGTCAATATTATCTATTAACCATGATGGTAGGTTCATTTCCCTTGCCTTTTACGTGCAACATTAAACCCATTTAAACATAGTTATAGAGATATACAGAAGTTCTTCCATTGATTCAGGAACTTTCTGAATATCCATAGAGATAGGTAGTTTTCAGTGATTGTCACATTACCTAAACTAAACTAATAAAACTGTCAAAGGTTTGTGGAAGAAGTTGTAAGCTGTTTGTGAAGGTGGTAACCACTTCCAATGCCTCACTTCTTGATGTTCCATTTTATCACTGCTACTATTCCCAGCTAAAGTTTCCTTTTGTCTGCTCATTCACTGCTCTTGCCAGTCTAAACTGGCAAGCAACAAAACTTGCCCAGTCAGGATACAACACATTTCCAATAGGATTTTGCCAAAGTTGATCTACTTAAAGGTGTGGTCCTCAGAAAGCTATTGAATCTAAAAGCAGGGAATGGTCCTACAATTCTTAGCCGAAATACGAAATCACTCCTTGTTAATGGCTTTTCTAAGATGAATTTTTTTTTTACGTTTTCAAATTTTCATTTTTTTCTTCAGTTTTCTCCAATTTTATTGAGATATAATTGACATACAGCACTATCTAAATTTAAGGTGTACAGCATAATGATGTGACTTACATACCCCATGATATGATTACCACAATAAGTTTAGTGAACATCAATCATCTCATATAGATACAAAATTAAAGAAATAGAAAAAATATTTTTTCCTTGTGATGAGAACTCTCAGGATTAACTCTCTTGACAACTTTTATATATAACCTACAGCCGTGTTTATTATATGTAGCATGTTGTGCATTAAATCCCTAGTACTTATTTATTTTATAACTGGAAGTGTGTACCTTTTGACCACTTTCATCCAATTCCCCCTTCCCACCCACTCTGGTAATCATAAACCTGAACTCTTCTTCTCTAGGTTTGTTTGTTTGTTTTTGAAGCATAATTTACCTATGTTAGTACCTAGTGCACAACACAGTGATTCAATATTTTTATACACTTCAAAATGATCACCATGATAAGTCTACTTACCATCTGTCACCATACAAAGACATTACATAACTTTTTACTTTAGGTAAAAAGTTTACATAACTTTATTCCCCACACTGTACATTTCATCCTCGTGATTCATTTATTTTGTAACTGGAAGTTTGTACCTCTTAACCTCCCTCACATATTTCTAAGATGGATTTTTAAAATTTCAGATGCACTTCATTGGAGCCAATATTTTCGAACATATTAAAGAGTAATCAATACTCATTGACTGAAAATACGCTTCTCCTTCCTAATCATAGTGAGGGCACTGTTAACACCCAGTGACTATTAAATAACAATAACAGAAATTATTCCAGCAGAGAGGGAAATTAAAAGAAATTTGTTTTGTAGGTTTTTTCCCCAAACATAAATTGAAAATTAGCAAAATGTAAGATTATAATTGTAGTCTCAAAGAGAAATCCACCTAAATTATACCTTTCATTATTAAAACTCTTTCACCTGCTGCCATTTTTTAACTGGCAAGTTAGTCATAGCCTCAAAAAGGCTACAGTTAGAAATGAAACTTTTCTGTTTCTTTGTGAAAGTAAGCTTTCTATAAAATTAACTATACAGTACTGCTGAATAATATGCATGTTAATCCAAGAAAGTATTATTATTATTACTATCATTATTCTCAGACCTAATTTTGACAGTGATTCGCTGTAAGGCTTTTGTGGTGTCACTTTGCAAACATTTCAAGTAATGGTTATTTGAAAATCATCAGTTCAGTTTAATATAAAAACAAGAAAAATGGTTTACTTTTGATAATTTAGGATATACAAGAAGAAAAGTATACATCTTATTATTCCTGTTGGTTCCATCAATAAACACATTTTTACCAACGTGTTACAATGTCAATGATCCTTTGCTAATTCCTCAGTCTCTGAAAGGATGTGTAGGAGGAGAAAGCATGCAGACGTAGCTTAAAATATAACTTCATTTCTAAGAAAGAACCTAAAATCTTGCTAAAACCAGCAGTACCAGTCAACCAACTGCAAGTTGCTGTGGGAATATTTTATAGCTAAGAGCTATTAAGAAAGTTGCGGTACATTGGTTGACAAGAAGGCAACATAAATCTTCAATGCTGCAATTCAAGTCATTAAAATTTCTTAAGTATATTTTCAAATATTTTCCATGATTTGTTTCCCCGTAGAGATAATGAGCTTAGAAGACTGAAAGCAAACTTGTCCTCAATTCATTGAAATATGTCCTCAGATTTCTAAACTCGGTGCCTTTGATTGATAAGTAGTTACTACTAGAGAAAATTTTCGGCTTTTCAAATGAAAGCAAGGGGACATATCTGAAGATTTCGGGGTCTGGGGTATCGTGACAGGGCTAACGCACGCCAACTCACCCCCACTATCAACAGCCTCCGAGACGCTTTCCCTATCCACGCAGGACTAAGCCTTCCCTCCGCTTCCTGCGTGTGGCTCCGGGGAGCGCTGCTCATTCAAAAGACAAACCGAAAAGTTTCTAGCCAAGTGTGGATTGGCAAAGTGCGGTTGGCAGACTCCGGGAAGCGGGCGGTCCCCCTCGGGCGCCCCCGGCGCAGAGCCCCCTCCCTCACCCCTCCCATCCGCGGAAGGCGCTCACCATTGTGCTCACCATATCCCCAGCTGAACCTCGCCATGGTCCCTCGGGGTGGCAGGCAGAAGAAGAAGTGGCGGGGCAGCGAGCAGAAGGAGGGAGCGGGCCGGGCGAGCGAGCTTGCGTGGGGCTGGCAAGGGGCCCAGCTTAGGGCGGGATCCGCGGGGGACCGGGAGAGCCCTTGAACCCCGGAGCCAGGGCGCTCTCGGCCTCGTCCGCCAGGGGGCAGTGGCGGGCAGGGAAGGCGCCCGAGAGGGAGGACGAAGGGGCTGGGGGTGCGGGGGCGCTCGGAGCCGGGCTGAGTCCTGCGGTGCGAGTCCTCTCACTTTTTGAACTCGGGAAAGAGATAGTGCTTGATAGGAAGGCGGGGAGATGGAGAGGGAGGAGGGAAAGAAAGAGAGAAGGGCTTCCAGAGGGGCTTTCCTGCCTTCTGAGAAGCGGTCATCCTAGAGGCAAGTGTTGCCCAGCGGGCCCTCCAGGGAATGAATGAGCCACCCAGGCCGGGAGCCGCCCGGCTGGGAGGTGAGGAACCGGCTGGAGAAGTGCGGAGGGCGGGGATGGTCGTGGTGGCGGTGACTGCAAAGACAATACAGCGCAATAATGACAATGATAAGAGCCACAAAAAGAATTCTGCTGCTATTTATTAAGGACTTACCACAGGCCAGGGTCTTAGCCAAGACGTTTACCCTCATTTTCCCATTAGATGCTCACAACAGTCTTTTGAGGAAGACACTATAAGTTCCCAATAGTTAGGAAACAAGGGAATGAGGCTTAAAAACTAAGTAACCGGCCCCAGATCAACGCAGCTACTTGGAGCCTAGAGGTCCCTCTTAAAGAGGAGCCGATCCCCACCCGCCCATTCTTGCTGCCCCCTTCCCCTAACGCTCACCCTCTGCGGGCCTGTGGCTTGGGGAGTGAGGGACCCAAGCCTGGTTATTGATACTCGGCCCTGAAATTCTGTTGCCCTTTTGACCCTGCAGGGATGCTTGGTAGGCTTGCTGCCCTAGACGGATGACGGAACTGACTGCAGAGCCTTGAATTTCTGTCCTCGTGTGGGTGTTCTGGGCTCCCAATGAAAAATAAACTGTGTGACCTGCCAGGATTATAATTACTGTTCCAGCCGTGTAAGGGTTTGAGTTAGGTCTATGTGAACTTTCAAATTGAATTGTGCAGTGTTACTTAGAGACAAACTAATGCAAAGAGCTTCTTAATTGGCATGAGCCTTCCATAAAAGACTTAAGAGTGGCTGTTAAAATATCTTTCACTTTCTCTTGCCATCCACATCGCAGCTGCATAATGTGGCAATTGCAAGTCCCAGGGAGTCCCTCTTTGGGTAACCACTGCATTGCTCAGGGACCACTAAATATGGATCAGTTTGAACTATTCTTCTTTAGACCTGACCTAAATAGTGAGCCTGTAGCTCCTTCTGCTTATATAGATCATATTGAGGTTAGAATGAAACAGAAGAAATGCTGCACTTCATATAGCATTAAACACAATAAACTTTATGCTTCTCTTACACCTAGGAGAAGGCCTAGGCTTCCACATTCCACATTCTGTGGCACAACTGGGTTCTGTTATGCCAAGAATATAATAGGAACCAAACTTTTAAGAGTAATGTCTGATCTATACTCATTTTCACCACAGAAGACAATATGCATATATATTTATGTACATACACATATATGGGTGTATATAAAATATATAAATACATGTAAGATACATAAGACATATATAAGTATCTTAAATTTATTTAAGAATGTTATCTTGAAAAGTTAAGTCTGGGTTACTTAGCTAAGCACCCTTATTCTCCACTAAGTCTATAGATATAGTTGGGGATACATGTAGCACTGTATGAATGCAGTGAAAGAGATCGCAAAAGCTCAGAATTCCATGAGCCGTTTTCTCACGGTGCCCTTGTCTCAGATCAAGTTTCATATTTTATAAACCCAAGGAACCTCTCTGTAAGGAGCTTAGTATACCCACTTTCAGTAACTCAGATGATTAGCACATCAAGGTGAATAATGCTCTAAGTAAATGTCAGTTCCTAATGCTCAAGAATAGTTCTTGAATGAATGAATAAATGAATGAATGGACCAAAACTGTTAAAGAAGTTCCAATTAGTGGCTTCAAATCCTTCCCAAATTGTTACTTTTACTACTTGGGTACACAATTTCCTCTGGTTTGAATGTATTGTGTAGTCTATCCAATTTTCCAAAAGAGCAACCTAACTATTAGAAACAATCAAATAACCATTTATAGAAATTGGTTAGATAATCTGTAGAACATCCACACAATGGGCTACTATCAAGATTTGAAAAGAATGAAGATCTCCATGAACAGAGATGGGATGAGTTCTGGGACAGATTTGGTGGAAAAAAAGAAGAAAAAAAAAGCAAAGGTGCAAAAGAGTGTATATAATATGCTACATTTTTTATAATTTTAAAAAAGAGAAATAAGAATTTGTATACATACTTGCAGATTTTCTCCAAAAAATTATGGAGTTTAAACCACAAGTTAACAAAAATGGTTCCTTATAGAGGATGGCTGGGGATGGGGTCTATAGGGATGAAAGTGAGCTTTCTCAGTTTATCTTTTAAATTTTCTAATCATAAATGTTTTATATTTTCAAAAAAATTAAAGAGGATTAAAAAAACATGAAAATTTAATTTAGGCAGAAACAAATGAACTTAACTGTATATTAATGTGATAATATAACCACACAGAAAAAAAATATGCTTTGAATAGAGGACTCTGGCTATATATATCCTTAATAAAGTATATTACATATTAAGAAGAACAGCAAAACAATCTTGAACTTTACTGCTAGATTTAATTTTGGTAGTAATATCAGTGTTGTTATTGTAAAACCATTTTTGTGTATACTTCTTATATTAAGAAAGAACAATGAGTAAATATATTGATAACCTCTGGAACCAATGATTTTCACTCTGGTTTATACAAATATGAAAGGGCAAAAGCTACAATGAACACTGTCATACTAGATTTGAATATTCTGTTCACTGAAAGATGCTAAAAGCAGTAACACCCCAATGCCAGTGAACCAAAAAACAAACTTTATGGCTCCTCACTTATGGACTTCTTATAAGGCCCTATACCTAATTTTATATTTGTAATTTTGTATTTCTCTTTAAAAAAAAAAACAGACAATTCCAAAATTATATTAGCTTCAGGGTCCACAAATCTGCATCTACCTCTTGCTATGGGACACCTGGCCCCCAGATTTTGATTTCTGAACTCCTTTACCCTTTACAAGGAATCAGAGCCCCTTGGAGAAGAGGCTGCTTTCAGAAATGGAACAAGGAAAGATCAAGGTGAGAGCCTAGAACATATTTTTTATGCCAGAAAGCTAGAAAGTGATCAACTAATGAGTCAAGAGAATGAGACACAAGCCACAGAATGGGAGAAAACACTTTCAAAAGACACATATAATAAAGGGCTATTATCCAAGATATACAAAATACTATTAAACCTTAACAATAAGAAAATAACTTGATTTTTAAAAATGTGCCAAAGAGCTTAAAAGGCACCTCACCAAAGAAGATATACAGATGGCAAATAAGCATACAAAAGATGTTCCACATCATATGTCATCAGGGAAATGAAGATTAAAATGAGATACCACGTATTCAGAATTGGTGAAAATCCAGAACACTGACAACACCAAATGCTGGCAACAATCTAGAGCAATAAGAACTCTCACTTACTGTGGTGGGGATGCAAAATGGTAAGAAGACAGTTTGTCAATTTCTTACAAAACTAAGCATACTCTTACCGTACGATCCAGCTATCACACTACTTGGGCTTTACCCAAATGAGTGGAAAACTCTGTCCACACAAAAACCTACACGTGGATTTTTTTTTTTTTTTTTTTTTTTTGGGGTA